>NW_012148052.1:1273920-1276289 GCF_000956105.1 Propithecus coquereli
ATGAAGAGGAAATTAAGCAACTCAAAGTCAGGTGGATGGATGGGTTACCTACTTCAACTTCACAGGCTCACTGCTTTACCTATAAATGTGTTGACACCTTACCCATCTGAAGGGATTGTCATGACTGCAGTACTCTCTCTCCTTGGAGTTGCAGAGATGCTAAGTTTGGGACATCAACAATCCAGGTCCTCTTTCCAGGACTCACACTTGACAAAAGCCTTCTCCTCTTGCAGTCAAACACACTCACGTCTGCTTCACTTCAAATCTGTTTAGACATTGTGTAACCAGGGGTGGGGAACCTGTGGCCTTAAGGCCACATGTGGCCTTATAGGTCCTTAAGTATACAGCCTTTTGACTGAATCCAAATTTTACAGAACCAATCCTTTTACTTTTATTAATACATTTTTGTTCATCTTTGATATTTTTATTTCATGTTTAAAATGAATATATTTAAAATACCAAAGAATAAAATAAGTTTCCATCCTCCCAGATTATCCAGCACAATTAGAACATTAGTAAGCCATAAGGGCTAAATTAACAGCTGCTACACTCATGATTAGTTCTGACTTCCCCCACCTGACTGGTGCCACTACTGCACGAGGCTGGTTGGTGAGAGTTTATGGGGCTCGAGTATGCCAGTCTGTTACCAGCTTTTGACAACGGTGCACTGTGTTTCTGTTTGAAGTGGAATTTGTGAATAGTTGCAGAGCTCGACAGTATTTTTAATTCTGTCTGCTTAACAGCCCATCATGTCAAAGAAGACCAACAGAATGCTGAAGGAAGAAAACAGATTTTAAATGAGGATTGGGAATTGCAATATTATCTTGTTTCTGCTAAGGATAGGATGATTTGCTTGCTTTGTGATGCTGCAACATGAACATTAAAGAAATTCAGTGCTCACCAGCATTATAACACTCATAAGGACCACAATATTTTAAATTAGAGGGAGAGGTGCTAATGGTTGTATTGCAGAACTGAAAGATGAAAAGCAAAAGCAAAGACATTTCTTTCAAGCAGCAGTAAGACCTGGAAATAATGCCACTGAAGTAACTTATAAAGTAGTTTATATACTCAGGAAAAACGGGAAGCCATTCAGTGATGTAGAAATTGTGAAAGAATGCATTGTCGAAACTGTAGGATGCTTAAATCCTGTTTCAAAGTAAAAACAGCACCTCTTTCAAGGAGAACCATGACTTATCAGCAGCATGAATTAGCCTTCAACTCAACAGAACAGCTTCATGCAATACTTCAAAAGGAAAATATATATTATTCAATTGCTTTGGATGAATCAACTGGTACTACTGACTCAGCCAGGGTTTTATACTTCATTCTGGTCATAACAGAAGATTTTCTTTGCTACAAAGAGTTACTTGCTTTGGGCACTTTGCAAACAGAACACGGGGAATAGATATCTTCAGCAACTTTCAAGATAAATGTGAAGTTGGACTGAATTTGGTAAATTTAGTGAGCGTATGTACAGATGGTACACCTTCCATGAGAGGAAAACACAAAAGGGTTTATTGCACAAATAAAAAATGTATTAACAGATCCAGATGCTCTCAATTCTTTTCATTGTATACTTGCATCAGCAAAACCTGGCTAAAGCTACTATTTTAAGTGACACTTTGCAACAACTCATATGTATTGTTAACTATATTTGTGCAAATGCAACACGGCATGGTCAGTTTTGTAACATGCAGAAGTTGAACAATGAGGTATTTGGTGTGGATTTGCCATATCATTCTAAAGTACGTTGGCTATCACAGGGACAGGTGTTAGCCAAAATTTTATCTCTGCAAGAACAGATAGTTAAATTTTATGAAGGACAGAATCAGCAATGTTAATTATTGAAAGAAGACTTCTATAGGAATGCAGCATTTCTGTGTGATATCATGTGAAATCAAAACGACTTGAATATTTCTTTGTAAGGTAAAACTATGATATATGGCAAAAAAGCCAAGCATTTTGAAAAAAGCTATCTTTTTTCAAAACACTTCATCTTCAAAAGGAAATGTTGGATGAACATTTTCCCCCATTAGCAATGGTCATTGATGAGCAGGATGATATATGTGAATCATTTGAAGAATACACAGCTGTTATAGACCTATTAATTGGAGAATACAATGAAAGTTTCACTGACTCTGAGAATCATGACATCACACTCAAATTAGCATTTCACCCTCACCTAGTTGATATCACCAAGGCATCTAAAGAACTACAGATGGAATTGATTCATCTCTCAGTAGATGACATTTTAAAGTCATTGATGCTAAGAAAAAGATCCAGTAGAAATGCAAAAAAAATGCAGTAGAATACCTACACCTTCAGCAACATGCCCAAAATATGCTTTCTTGCTTTTTTTTTTTTTT
>NW_012148052.1:1276339-1278155 GCF_000956105.1 Propithecus coquereli
TATTTTTTATTTCAGCGTGTTATGGGGGTACAGATGATTAGGTTATGTATGATGCCCTTACCCTCCCTCTCCCCCAAGTCCGATAAGAGTGAATCAATTAATGATTTCTGTTACCCAGGATAAACCTGGCATTTTCTTAAAAGTTAAACATACACAACATGTGACCCAGCAATTTCACTGCTAGATATTTACCTAAGAGAAATGAACATGTATGTTGACAAAAGGCTTGTTCATGGACGTTCATAACAGCTTTATTCATAATAATCCTAAACCAGAAGCAACCCAAATGCCCATCAGCTGGGAAATAGATGAGCAACTTGCAGTGCACCTAGATAATGCTACTCAGTACCAAAAAGGAACAAACTGCCGACACGTGCAATAACATGCGTGGATTTTCGAAGTGTTATTCAGAAAGAAGCCAGATATAAAGGAGTATATATTGAGTAATTCTATTCATATGAAATCCTAGAATAGGCAAAACTAATCTATGAGGGGGAAATGAAAACAGTGGTTGCCCTGGGCTGGGGAAAGGGAGGTGAGAGCGAGGCCTCACCGGGAAGGAGTGTGAGGAACTTTCCAGCATTGTTGGAGTTTCTGTATCTTGATTGGAGTAGTGGTTACTGGGGTGTATACATTTGTCAAAAGCAGCCCACTGTTGACTCAAAATGTGTGCATTTTACTGTATATAAATAATACATCCATAAAGTTTAATTTTATAGAAGGAACTAACAAATACCAAATAAAATTTTTCTTTAAAAATGTACTGAGGATGAAGAGATTTTTTTATTGATGGTCTTGGGCTTGTCAATTTGGCCAAGGTTTTGCACTGTTAGCAGCTAAGGATTTTGAGCTTCTCGAGGTAGCCTTCTTGTCTTTTGTCAATAGGCTCTTGTTAACCCATTGAAGGCTGTTCTGTGACATCGTTGACAAGACTGTTATTTGTACTGATTTAGTTGTCAAATAATGCACAGATTCCCAGACCACCTTTTACATAGATGGTGATGGTGTCCCACTATCTGGCTATTTCAGCAGATCAGCCTGCCCCCCGGCCTCTGTGGAAACATGTTTATCATCTGATTCATTATCAGGAGAATTCTGCACCCACTTTTCCATTGTTCACTTGATGTTTAAAGATCTCAGAGATAATTTTGTACAATTCATTTAAATTTCATTAAGCAGCTCCTCTTCACGACTGCATTTTATTCTTCCTGGGGTTAGTGCTTATATTGGATGACAAGCTGTATATACTTTAGAATGTGCACCGTTTTTTTTAGCTTTAAATAGTATTCATTGTAAATTAATGACTTTTCTAAGCTTTAAATGCATGCTTTTCATTGTGCTGGGCACTATGGGATGTATTAAATCAAATCCTTAACTATAGAACTGGAGAAACTTTGAGGGGTCATTTGGCCTGGCCCTTAATTTCAGAGGGGTAAGGCACCATCACCTTTATAGATAAATCAGTGAGTCTGGCAGGCTGCAGTAGGTAACTCATCCATCCACCTGCCTTTGAGTCACTTGATTTCCTAACAGGAAATCTTGGAGATTTGGTCTGAGTGGTTTGTGAACTTAGTGAAAGTATATCAGTTCCTTGGTTTTAACCCATCTAATTCTCATTCTTTCAGAAAACAAAAACAACTAACCATTTAGTGAGTTCTTAGCATATGCCAGGCACTGTTCTAAGTAGTTCATGTGTACTAACCCATTTAATTATTAATGAAATCTTCTGAAGTTGATAATTTTGTTATTTCCAATTTACCGATTTGGAAGCTGGAGAACAGAGAGGCTAAGTAGCATGCTCAGAATCACACAGCTG
>NW_012148052.1:1278205-1280537 GCF_000956105.1 Propithecus coquereli
ACAGCCTGTGGCAGGGGTGGGGCCCATGCCAGACACAGGGGCCAGCAGGAATGAGGCCCAGAGACAGGGCAGAACCTGGGGGCAGGAGGAAAGGAAAGGAAACCCCGAGGCTGCTGGAGTGGCCTGCAGCTCAGGGCCCAAGAGGAGGCTGCAGAGAGCAGCACTGTTCACTGCGGCTCTCAGAAGTCAGAAAGGAGCTTTGATTTTACTAGAGGTGCAAGGGGAAACTGCTGCAAGGTTTGAAGCCAGTGTGTGACAGGATTTGTCACACAGATATTTCATGGAATATATTTCACGGGATAACTCTCCATGCTGCTTGAGAGAGGGATGAAGAGGGGCTGGGAGGGAAGCCGGGAGCCCCGGCAGGAGGCTATTGCAGCCATTTAGGCAGAGAGGCGGGTTAGGATCAGGATGGAGGGGGAGGTGACTCCTAGGAGGAGTCAGTGCTTACCCCAGGAAACAGCACTCTCAAATTAGGGTGGTTCAGGAGGCACCATCTACAGAGGCGGTGTGGAGGGGAACCACAGGGTGGGGGCTGACAGCAGTGGAGCCCTGCAGGGCTGAGGACAGAGTGGTCACTGGAACCCCTGCAGGATGACCTTCAGGGGAGTCCCAAGCCAGGCCAGTGTTCTGGCCCTCCTCTCTCGTGGGGCAGGAGCCTGGATGAATTCGCTGCCCTCTGCCCCGTTCCACCCCTCCCTGTGGTCTGCTGGGATGCCCTACTGACCACTGACCGGATCCTGAGGTTGCCCATGGAAGTGGTCCTTCCAGGTGAGCCCTGGGCAAGGGTGGAAGGCAGATCTGGTGGGAGACAGGATGTGGCTGGCACCAACGCCACCCCCAGGTTTGTGTTTAGGCAGCTGGGTGGACACAAGCCCTATTCCTGAGGTGGAAACACTGGGAGGTAAAGGTGGCTTGGGGGGAGAGTCAAGAGTTTACGTCCCCGTGGACTGGCGCTTGGGGACCGCTGACCGAGTCCCTCAGGGCCTCTGTGTTTTCATCTGTAAAATCAGCTGTGGGACTCAGTGACGTCCACTGTCCCTTCCAGCTGTTTTCTAACGGGATCCTATGGAGGGCTTACTGAGCGTATATCCCCATGGAGTCTCTCCAGATCCTCTGGGATCCAGTCTTCACTCGGATACTGGGGCGGGTGGTGAGCTCGGCTTTGGCTTTCTGCAAGGGTGGGAGAGCATTTGGCAGCTGTCCTGCTGGTGAAGCCCACCTCTCCAGTCTGTGCTGCTGCGACTCTCCTGGGAAACTGTGCCTCTGAAGCCCCGGGTGGTAGATACACCAGGCCGAGGAAGAGAAAGACCTAACTCAGGCAGAAGTCTCCACGTGAAAGGAAATCAATGGGCAATCTCCGTGCCTTTTTTTGCCTTCCAGATGAGCAAAGCATGAATATCCCAAGTGAAATCCCAGCAAGTAAATGTGTTCCCTCTTCCTTCTCTTGGCTCCTTTCAAAAACCCAGTGAATAAGAATGAAAAATGCAAATAGGCACTTCTGAGATCTGTTCATTTCAGTGATAAGGAACTTTGAGGCACATTAACTATATTTCTGATCACTTTCTAAGGCAAGAAAGAAGGGTTTCAGTGAAGCCAGGGAAAGTCTGCTGTACGCAGGAGTCATTGTGAGCCAGGCGGGCAGCCGATGGCTGTGCCGACTTCACCGGCTGTCACTGGGGCCCCGGCCTTCCTGGTCATCTCCTGACAGCATTTTCTGGACAGAGTTGGGGGTGGGTGCAGGAGAAGGGAAAGGAGGGAGGGAAGGAGGCCCCACGGCTGGTTCCTGACCCCAGAATGAGGGGAGTCCAAGGCTGCCTGGGCCAGTAGCTCTGAGAAGCTGCTTCACCATCTGAGGGGTTCTCATTTCCCTTGGACCCCACAGTTTGATCTCTTTCATCCCTCTCTGTGCACTGACTCATAAATTTGCTTTAAAGCTTCAAAGCTCTGAGATTCCCTGCCTTCGAGGAGCTCTAATCCCCCACCTTCTCTGTGTCCTCTTCTCCCTTCTCCCTTTCTGAAGGTGGTGGTGGGTTCTAGAAGAGAGTTAAAGGAGGGTTCATTATCTCTCAGAAACGTTGAGCCCATGTGAAAAACATAAGACAGAGAGAGTGAAGAAAATCTAAATACCTAATTTCAACTCAGTGTCTTAGGAAGTTATTGCGTATAAAGGAATGATGACTTCTGAAATAACGTAGGTAGGTGTTCATTTTGTAAACATGAGATTTTTGTAGTTTTGATAATATTTATGTGACATGACATTAAATGATACTTTTACTGGCCTCAGCTGAGGGCCACAGCCTAGGACAGTGTATGTGTGCTAGGATCCCCC
>NW_012148052.1:1284422-1476001 GCF_000956105.1 Propithecus coquereli
TCCTTAAAGAAAAATGCTCGTGTATGGAAAGAACCGTCCATCATATATAGAAATATTTGGTTGAATATGGATTTTGTACTTTGGTGTCCCACGTGGACTTCATCAGTCTTTGCCATGTCGTTAGCATCAGATCTCAAGTGTGGCTTCATCAGGCTCTGCTGTACCCTTAGTGGGTGTTGATCTTGGGCCTCCATGGTGTGCACTCACTCACACTGAGTGTGGTCTCTGTTCCTCCTTGGTGAAAGAAGGCAGTCCCTTCAGTTTGTGTCTCTTAGGGACAGTTGGCAACCAAGACAGGTGAATTCTCTTAGCTTTTTGATCCCTCGCTTGTGATACTCAGATTTCTCCATGTGGTGGGGTGACCCCCCCTAAGAGTGTTGTCTTTATTAATGAGCATTAGTCCAGCATGGACTCAAGGACTCAGCAAAGTCTTCAACAAGCAGTTGATGGGAGAGACGTCACTTGCATTTATTCTGTGGACAATACAGGGAATAGGATATGGAACATGAACAGGAGGGAGGCCGGATGCCAGGGAAAAAATACACCAACAGCAACCATTGGTTCGAATCCCACCTTTGCTGTGGAGCAAGCTCTCAGACCTCAGGAAAAGCATTTGGCATTCTGAACTTTTGCTTCCTCAGTTACAGAAGGAGGAAAATTGCTATTTATTGAGCAATTACTATGCACAGTCATTATGAGTTAGCTGTCAGTTTTGTTTTTTCAATTGTTCATTTAAGGCCAATATAAGAACCTTGAGTACGATGAGCGGTTGTTTTCATTGCTCAGAGACATTGGCTTTTATTCTGTGTGAGATGGGAAGCCTCTGGGGTCTTTTGGGAAGTGGACAGTCCAGATGGGAGGCTGTGGCCATGGTGCAGGGGAGAAGAGGTGTGACCTGGGTGACAGCAGTGTAGGGGTGGGAAGTGATTGGATCCTGGCTCTGCTTTCAAATAGGACTGATGGGATTTGCCATACCCTTGGTCTACCTGCCTTGAACCTGCGCAGGAGGTATAGGAGTAAGAGCCCAGCGGAGCCTTCGCCAGTTGGCACCCCATAGCAGGGAGATGGGAGGACAGGGTTGCATGCGTTTGGGCAGGTGAGACCTCACGGTGCAGGGTGGGGCCGGTGGGGCCTTGTGCTTCTCAAGGTTATGCACGAGGGAGACAGAATAACTCATGATCTGCACAGGATGTTTTGTCAATGAAATGCATGCAGCAAAGGAGCCAGCCTGGGGCCAGGCACAGGGGCCCAGTGCAGCCAGAGTGGTGTTGGGGATTCCTTGGGCATGTGGGAGGGTGTGGCGGGGTCAGGTCAGGGAGGAAAAGTGGAGACGGGCTGCTCGGTGGGGACCAACACAAGACATTGCAGCTCCTTCCTGCAGGCTGGGGCCTGCAAACTACAGCCTGCCCACAAGCCAAATTCACCTACCACCTGTTTTTATATACCCCCTCAAGCTAAGAATGGTTCTTATATTTTTAAAGGGCTTAAAAAAAAAAATCAAAGGAGCATATGCAACAGAGACGGTCTGTAACCCTGCCAAGCCTAACATATTGACTCTCTGGCCCTTTACAGAAAAAGCTTGCTGGCCTCTGGGGTAGACAGATAAAGGCTTGGGAGAAAGAATCTAGGGTCAGGACAAGGAAGCCCCACACACCCCACCTCATGCCATTCCTGGAAGATTGGGCTTGGACTCTGGGTCTCACAGGCTGGTCCACGTCCATAATGCCCACCGCAGAGCGGCTCTCTCCCTGGAGTCCCTGTGGAGTGTCCCCTCTCTAAGAGGGCAAGTGCCCAAGAACCATTGAAAGAATGAATGATAATTGGAAAGACCAGCCCTGAGTCTGTCGTGGTCATGGTAAGGATGCTGGAGAGTGACAGCATAATATATTTTGTAAACTTCAAAGAAGATGGTTTTGCCTGTGGTGCCTGAAATACTCAGAAGTTCCTCTTGCTGTCATGGGTATCCTGACATCGAGTGCCCTTGAGGCATAGTCAAGGTTTAAGTCAGGACGTATGTGGTGAGCTGGAACATTAGAGTCTTGTCCAGCGTTTTCAGCGATCTGCAAATGACATGTGGCATGCCAGGAACTCCCTGTGCTCTGGAGCTGCTGCCTGTACCAGGGTGATTGCTGGGGAAAGAGACCAGCCTTGTGCTCCTTTGAGTGTTTCATTAGGGGAACACCCAGCACACCAGTGGTCAGCCAAGGTCAGAGAGAAACTTAGCCAAGAGAAGGCCAATTTGGAGAAGGAAAGGTAGCCAGGAAGAGAAAGGACAGGAAGTGGTAAGGGACAGGGGATACCTGTTTGAACCTACCTGACCTTCTGCTCCAGGCAAGCCAGGCTGGTTCTGAGTCCAGACCCAGTGAATACTGCAGGGAGCAGCCAAGTCCACTGTCATCCTTGGCAAGTAGCCTGCCCTAGAAAGCAGGTTGCACTCCATAGAGAGGCCCAGGAGTCAGGGAAGGCAGCAGCCTGGCCTGGCGCTGACCCTGAGCTGCAGGTCAGCCCAACCTCTTTGCCCTCCAGCTCTGGCTGTAGAAGGGAGGGTCTCTGGCTCTGAAGGGTTGCTGGTCCAGTGGCAGCTATGGTTTCCACCACAAATCCCCCATCCCTGGGCCTGGGGTAAAGGACCAGCCTCTGAGGAACAGTGACCTGCACCAAGGCGCTGGGGCCTGGCCCTCTCCCTGTGGATGTGTCCACTCCCACTCTCTTAGTCGAGGACATCAGCAACCCCAACTCTGACAGCTGCCCTCGTAAATGGTGCTGAAGATTCCTAGAGAGTCAGGTTTGGATCTGCCTGGCGTGGAGCAGTTGGGCCCATCTGGACAGCGACTCATCTCTCTGTCTCGCTGATGGACAGCAGGGCTGATTTGCCAGCCGCAGTCACAGTAGTGGGGAAAGAAGCCGAGAAGGGGCTCGGATTTTGATGCTCGATGCTCTCTTCTACCACAAAAGCCTTGTTGGTTTACTTGTAAACTCTTTTGGGCCTGTTTGTGAGATCAAAGATTTGTGTGGGTTTTTTGTTGTTGTTTTGGTTTGTTTTTTTTTTGCTAAATCCTGAAGCTACATGGAATGAACAAATGGTATTAACCTTGGTCTTAGCCTCTAGTTAAAGCTGTTCCTAGCCCTCATCCTTCTTGCTATAGCTGTAAATTTTAACTCAACACTTTTCTTGAGTTAAACATAGCAAGTGTAAGGTCCTGCCAATTAATTAAACCCAATTCTACGCCTACCTTGTAATTCACAGACTGAATTCCAAACTAGAGTTTCATAGTCATTTCTTACTTTGCTTTCGAATAATTCTCATCTCTGCAGAGTACATCCAGTTTCCCCAAAGCACTTCTAATAGGGGACCCAGCACCCTGAGTTGCCCTTCGTTAAAGACAATTGGAGGAGACGGGGAGACCAGAGAGCACCGCCAGTCTCGCATCGCCCCTGCAGTCTGGGGTGTGCAACTCCACAGAGCGTCTTCTGAGGGCAGGGCCGGATAATGGGGGTGGCTGTGCTTCCGTGAGACCTCAGGATGTGGGGGTTCAGCCCCAGCTTCCCTGACCACCTCGGCCAGAGCTAGCAAAGGGCATTTGACAAGTGGCTGCAAGGCGGGACTCGCTCATTGGTGACCCCCCTCGATAGGGCCAGATCTCCTCGCTGTTCCCGTAGTTCTGATTCCTTACTGCCCCTCATCTTTGTTTAACCCCAGCTGCTGTTAGGGCGCTGACTAAGATACGGCTTCAAGGATCTGAGCAAGGGCCTTAATTTCACTGGATACCAAGGAGAGAGTGGATTATAAAAATGATCCCCGGATTTACATTGAAAAGATGCTTAAGTGAGCCCCTGACGGGGTCAAGTGCAATAATGGGATAGTTTGTGCACTTTATGACAAGTCCCTTCCCTTTTGCCATTTAACTGCCTCAGCTCAAAAACTGGCAGGAAGCACAGTGCTGCCACTAATCTCCGCGAGACTTCCCTGGGAACCTGGATAGAGTAGCTCTGCGAAGGGAATCTGCTTATCGAGACACTGGTGAATGGTCTGGAAAGGGCGGGAGTCAAAGACAGCCAGCACTGAGGCATAAGCCCTTCGGATTAGAGTGAGTTGCTCTATCTTTATGCCTGTGTTAGCTGCTAAGTCAATTTGCAATCTGGACCTGATGCTCCTTTGATAGTCTTTCTTCTCCAGAGTCTTTCCGTGGCCCAGCTACCACGCGGCTGTGATGCTGGGTGGCTGCTGTCAAGACATCTTCTGTGAGTTCCTTTCCATCCCGACGGAAGCAATCGCTTCATTGCACATTTCTGCAGGTTCTCCTCGTGTCTCAAAGCCCCTCTGAGAAGAGAAGCAGGTAATCCACCTGCACATGTTTCGTGCCTGCTTATGGTATATCCAGCCCCTCCGTCTGAACGTCACCCATAAGAAACCTATCTGTGGAGCAAGCAGGCGCATCTCCATGTCAGAGCGCCAGCCTGAAAATAGTCCTGTTCTTTTGGGAGCCTAGAAACAGCGAGAAGTCACACTAGTTTTCTGGGTCTTCGTTTTCTTATCCATAACAAGTGGGCTGGGAAGATGCTTGCCTGGCTCCGACATCCTCTGAGTCTCTGTGACGCTTCACCTCTCTCTGCTCACTGCACACACCCAAATGCAAACTGTTTCTCCCTTCTCCTTCCCTCCCATGAAGAGCCCTGCTCCTGCCACCTGGCCAGGGTGCTGCAAACGCAAAGGGAGCTTGGAAGGAAGGGAAGGAAACTGCCTGCCCCAATCCTGAGGCCACTGGGGCATCACGAGTGGAAGAGTTTAGAGAACCCAGAGGAGAAAGTAGACACAGAGGGGAAACTGCAAAGCCGGTGAGGGTCTGACGCCTCCTTTCCGTGCTGGGGATGGTATTTTTACCTCTCTCCACGTCTAGTTTCAGGATGGATGATTTGGGGGGGGATTTTCTGCAGGGGGCCTGTCCCATTCAGATGTTCTTCTCAGCTTCTGTCAAAGATTGTGGCCCTTCGTAGTCTGGATGTATCTACTTGTTTCCTGCCGTAATCAGCTCTCACGATTGTAAATTTTAGAGCCAGTGAGAAACTTAGAGGGCAGCTTCTTAGTTTCAGCTTGACGGATGAGAAACTATGCCTACAAAAAGTTAAATGACTTATCTGAGGTCACACAACCAATTAATTGGGAGAGCCAGAATTACTGGGGTCTAATGTACATACAGTGAAATGCCCAGATCTTAAGTGTACCAGTAGATCAGTTTTGACAAACACACATCTGTGCAACCCACACCTCCTTCAGCGAACCAGAATTATAATCCTTCTCTTGGCTACAAATGCAGTATTACTGGAAGCCCAGAGCCTAATGGGATTTCAGTTTCTGTTTGGGAAAACTTGTTTCCCTGCTTGTCCCCATTCCCTGAAATGGCACGTGGCATCACCTCCCCATGCCTGTCTTCTTTTGTCCCCTTCCCAGAGCCTGTATTGTTTTTGAAATGAAAGTCAGACTTCTACCTAGTTTAGGCAGGGTTGTCTAGGAAACCAGAAATAACTGCAGATTCTAGGCTGTGCAGATTGGATGATCCTCGGCTCCCCTCTTCCGAGCCATGCTAACTCCTGCCGTCCTCCTACCAGCTTTCTCTGCTCCACTACGCTCACCTGCCCGCAGGTCACTGGGATCATCCCTGCCTTGCCCAGTGTCCTTTCAGCTCCCCAGCAGAAGCAGATCTGACCCTCCAGCTTAACTTCCGCAGCGGCAGGAGCTGGTAGCTGTAGATGCCGGTGACATGTGCACAGATGATTTCTGCGTCTGGGAATGTGTGTGACAGCGGAGGCGGGACGCCTGTGAAATTCAACTTCTGTTTGACTCATCTTTATCTTCTAGGAACTGGAGGAGTTGTGCATTTCAGACTGTTCATGTCCACTTTACCTTGAGCACTGGTTTGTTCTTTTTTTTTTTTTTTGCATTCATTGTTTACAAACCTCCCGCTGTCATTCAGAGTAACTGCAGCTGTGAGCACTGCACTGGGGGTTGCCGCTCTGAAAGGGAGCTGCTTATCTTCCATCTGTATCTGTGGAGCGAGGAAACTTGTCCCTACCTCAGCAAAGCTGGGTAGTGATGACATTCCCTTGTCTCCAAGGATCTTTTCCTGATTCCCTTGCCTGATTCCTGAAAGCTAAGTTTCCAACCTACCATTCAATGCTCTTTTCACAGCAAGCTGCCTGTCTTCATTGCAGTCTGTGGTCCTCTGTCCCGTTGCATCTGCAGCCCGTCTCCTAGACTCCCAGGCTTTCTAAAGAAATAGGAGGCAAGCTTAGGGGAATGGGAAATGTTGAGAGCTGTGCAGAAATGGGATGGAGAAAGATAATGCTGCCAGGATGTTAGCAGTGATGTGGGGGGATGGAAGAGGAGGAGGAGAAAAAGGAGGAGGAGGAGGAAATAGGAAAGGAGAGGGAAAGAGAGAAGGGAAAAGAAAGCAGTGACTCAGTACTTACACATTGAACTTACACGTGGCAGCATGTGCGTATGTGTGAAAATAATTGAGTCCTACTGTATTTCAGCAGCAGAAAGGATTAGAATTCTGGATCGCTGAGTGTTTTCATCCCTGTTCTCATGGCTGCTCTTAACCTGTGGTTTGAGAAACTGTTAGGGGAGCCCCAAGAGCAAGAGAGGCAGAGGGGAGTACAGAGCTGGTGCTGACCGCTATTCGTTTGGACAGACAGCCGATTCACTGATGTTGGGAAAAACTTCAGCAAAGTTGTTAATTCTCCTTTGAACGAAAATGAGGAAGCATTGGTTGTGGCCTCCTGCTTCCAACTGATGCCTGCCCTTTGGGTGTTTTGGCCTTTTTAAGTTCTTATAAAGCTGATTTAACTATCCAAGTCCGGGCTCATCACTTCTTACCTCTTCACTCCAACCTGTGTCTTTACATCTGACGATGCCACCTCTACCTCGAGGCCACGAAGTTTCAAGATTCAGAATTGCCTCTGACTCATCCTTAATCCCCCTTACCAAATATGTTTCCAGGCCCTTTAGATATTTGCTTTGGGAAGTCTTCCAGATCTTTCTTTCTCTCCTATTGCCAACGCCTCAGTCCAGCCCCTATCACCGCCAGCCTGGGCTGTTATAAAAGCTTTCTGATGTTCTCATCCCCTCCAATCAAGGCTGCATCCCCACAGAAAGCTAAAGTCTTTAAGATTTTTCTTTCATTATGTTAATCTGCTGTTCACAAGTCTCCAACTGCTCCCTGCTGCTTACTGGAAAAAGCCCAAGCTTCTCTGTGTGGGATTCAGACCTCTCCGAAATCTGGCCTCCGTACTCCCTATCAATGCTCTCATCTCTGCCTCCCTTACACAAATCCTCCTCCCGGGCCAGGAATGCAGACAGCATGTGCTGGACTCAGAGCCTTTCTCTTGCTGCTCTCCCAATTTCCCCTCGTCCCCAGAGGCCAGTCCACATCTTAGCCACCTGCCTAAATTTTCCCCACCATTCACGGTTAAACTCACCCGTTTTCTCACAAAGACCAGCGTGCCTCGTCCTAAGTATGCCAGCTGCCCTCTTGGGTCTCTCATGGAACTCACTGCTGGAATCTTTTTGATTTGATTTACTGTACTGCCAGCTACCATGGTGAGTAACATCTCCTTGGTTAAACCATAAGCCCTCAGAATAGAGCAACTAGGTCTTGCGTTTCCTTTTTATAGCCCCAGTGCTTGGCCCAGTGCAATATGCTCACAGGCCTCCATGGGTTCTTTTGGAGGGACTGGAGTGGACTGCTCAGGCGAGCTACCAAGTGACTGTGTATATTCAGCTGTAACATGGTCCCCAGATTGAGGATGGCGTATGAGTTTTCTTTGGGGTCCTTAGCCATTCTGCCCATACTGGGGGACACAGGCAGGGCTACAGGCTCCATACAGCACACAGGTACTTCCACCACCTGCCTTGTCTGGAGTGTGCCAAGAGGCTGGCAATAAGGCCTCTCCCCCTCTGAGTTTGAGGTCTACTCATGTTGCTAAGAACCTGGTCCTGACTTTGCCTCAGTTTGATTCCACCTCCCTCCTGGAAGATGTTCTTCTTTTTGCTTTATTTGGCTACCACCTTGACCTCTCTGCTGCTTTCAGGTCTGTGAGCTTCAGTGCGCCCCCAGGAAAATTAGCCAGGATCCTTACCCCACGTGTGACTCTTTCCTTAGCAGAGTAATTTAAGAGACGTAAGTGTCCGTTTCAAACTGGCATTATGCCTGTGGGAGCTGAACCCAGCAGGGAATTCCAACTGCAACGATGGAAACGGTAGAGATTTCAGGGGGAGCAATCCCCTTAGTGCAAATGTAGAAGGTCCTCTGAAAACACTGCAAAATTTTTGCAAAAGGAGGGAGTCAGATATGTTCAGACCCATTTCTAATCCAAGAACAGTTTATTCTCTAAGAGCAGACAACTAGCAAATCTGGGTCCAGGTATCTGCTTACTGCAAACACACTGGAATTCTCCAAGTCCTAGCAGGGTTTTGACCAGCTCAGGAGAACATTTCTATGTAAACACTCATGGGGGAAGGAGGGAAGGAGGGTGTTATGTGTCAAATTATTGTACCAAAGCCAAATGCAAAGCAAGAAGGAAAGTTACACAAGTATGGCTTGAAGTAAACAGGCCACCGGCCACACCTTGAAAGCCTTTGTGCTACATTGGCTTTGACTGTGAAGGTATTTGTTGTAACAGGATTTGGTCTGTGGCCCCAGAACGTTTTCCATCTTGTCAAGGGGGAGATTTAAGAAATTCCTCACTGTGGCATGTCCTATCTACTGGAGGCATACCGTGTCGATTTGACTTTTCTTTCTGATATAACTCGGGTGTCCTCATGCAGAGACTCCTGAGAGATGTTTAGGCATCAAACCCATCTTGGAAAAACATGGGGGGACTCCCAACACTGGAGAGTCTCCAGAACCCAGCTACTGATCTGCAGGGCTGCACTTCTGTGGGGTTTGCTTACTGCCTTTGCTGGCATGGACCAGAGTTGAACAATCCCAGGGGAAGAAAGGACCTCAGAGCTCATCCAGCTCGGCTGTCCACAAGGCGAAGAGATGGCCGATTCCCTGGTGGGTGACCGCCCGTGCCTGTGTGACCCTTCCCAGGGGGAGGGAGTTCACTGTGGGGCTACCTCTTCTGCTGCATCTAATTATGAGAATGGGCTTCCTTTTAAACATGAACAGACAATTCACAAGAGAAGCAAGACAAATGAAAAACTGTTCAACATCCGTGGTAATTAAAGAAAGGCAGATTAGAACAATGAGATGCTGTTCTTTCCCTTAACAAGTTGGCGACGATTGTCTAAAAGGTTAGCGCTCAGTGTAGACAGAGGTTTGAGGAGATGGCCTTACACCTGTTTTTTGAGTGGCCAGTGGTGGACTATGCTCTCCAGCCTCTCGTAATAGACACATGAAGTGGAAAGTATGTACTAAGTGGTATGTAGACTATGACCCCATTTTTGGCAAAATATGGAAGACTCTCAGAATATACATGATATTACTTTTATAATTAGAAAAAATCTGGTTTTAAAAAAAATCTTTTATATTTCGCCAAACTCTGATTTTCTGTAGCCATTACCCATGTTTAAAACCTATTTATTTACCAAATTTTCACTGAGTTCTTCCTATAGGCTGGGCACAGTGCCAAGCACTCTGGTTTCGCAGGGTAGAAAACTGGCCAGGCCTGGCTTGCGCGAGCTTCCATGCCATGGAGGAGACTAATGATAAACAAATAAACAGACACCAAGGGCTGCTGTTAATATTTATTGATGCCAACTGTGTGCTGGGAATTTTTCTAACCGATGTTGGTGTTTCATTATGTCCCCTTTTAGTCCCTTGCATAGCTCCTTTAATAACCCTGGGCAGCATGTGTCATTAATCCCCAAGGTCACTCAGCTAGTAAGCAATGGGGCCAGGATTCATCTCCAGCAGGGACTCCCCTGCCTGAGCCCCCAACCTCTCCAGCCTCTCCTCCTAACCGGTATTACAGTCCAGCCTCACTGGCCTTCTTTCCTGCCTTAGGACTTTTGCACTTGACCTTCTGTCTGCCCAGACACTCACTCTCCCACTAGACTTTTGCATGACAACCTCTTCCTCATGCAGGTCACTGAGGACATCTGCTGATCCAGTGTGACTCCCCTCTTACCCCTACGGTCACTCTCCATCACTTTCTGTCACGTCACCCCTTGTTTTATTTTCTTCGTGGCCATTATCACCATGTGATATTATCTGACATCATTTCACCCACTGGATTGTAAGTGCCATGGAAAACATGATCCTTGTCCATCTTGTTCCCCCGGTACCCCCAGACTTAGCACAGTACCTGACCCAAGGCAGTGCTACTGGAGATGGAGGAAGATGAATAAATGAAGGATCATGAACACATCGCTTAGGACAGTGGTCTCCAAAGTGGGATGTGCATGTTGGAGACCATGGAAGGGGAGAAGATCCACATGGGGCAGGAAGGAAATATGATTGATAAGTAGACAGATACATGGGTAGATAGACCCACATGCATCATTCCTTTTTCTATTTTTGTGGGTGACAGGATATGAATATAATTTATAAATAAACAAATATACCCATAGGCAGGTATACTCAAATATTCACTGCCAGGGTGTATGAACAGAAAACCTTGGGATCATTTCCTGGGAGGAGAGACAGATGAGACAGGCCATTCCAATTTGGTGTGGAAGGTGCGGCCACAGCGTGAGAAGAGTGCTGTAGAAGCATCTGGAGGTCACCTCACCTGCCTCAGACAATTGACCAATTGGTAAAACTTACATTTTTCATTATTTTGTTAATAGTGTGACTGCCGTTTTAAAAACTATCCAAAAATACATAATTTCTCATTTTTAGACCTTTACAATGGTCTAAAATAGCCCCTGTGGTCACTGTCCTAATGAATGGTGAAAGAGAGGATGGTTGAGGTTGCACAGTTAACCAGGTGGGGAGGTTCACTCCAACAAGGTTCAGATATGGCTGTTAATGAACTGTGCTTAAATATCCAAGTCGGCCTTGCTTTCGGAGCTGCAAAATTAATCTGAAAAATAGAAAAGTAAACATAGCTTTAAACTCCCGTCTTCCAGCTAGAGAGGCAGTACGGGGTAGGAGAGGAAAGACCTTGGGCTCGAACGTCACTCTTACCTCTTTCTTTCTGCGTGATTTTGAGCAAGTCCCTTGCTCAGGTCCCTCATCTACAAAATGGGCACAAGGATGCATACCTCGTAGGCGTCCTGTTCTGAAAATGAAACAAATCAGTGCTTGGTGTGTAGTGGGTCTTTCTGAATATCAATTCCCTCCTAGTTTCTCGGTTTAAAGAGAAAGCCCCCTGTCACTGAGAAAGGACCTGAGCATACATCCTTCAGAACACCATTAAGAATGTACTTTGTTTCTGTACTTGATTAAATAAAGTTGCACTTAAATATATTCTTCCTTAAGTCACTTAAACTGATTTCACATAAACCACAGCCATCCTTCCCCGGGCTATAGTGACCCTTGATACTTTACCAGCGATACCATCAGGCCAACCCTCTTTTCTTCCCAGGCCTGACCTCAAATGATGCTGTGGCTGGATTTCTGTAGTACAAATAACTCTTGTCTTCTGAGCATGGAGGGTTGCAGTGGGATGGAAGCAGAGTAAACACAGAGAAGCCAGGACCTTGGCTTGGGAACCACCTGTGTCCTCCTGTGGAGTCGGGGAGGAGGCCCCGGTGGCCGGTATGGAGGAGAGGAATTGGATCAAGAAGGGGAGGACTGAGTTGGGCAGAACTCGGCAGATTCCTTGGCATGCACTGCAGAAGGATTCCCTGAAGGGCTGCACAGAAAAGAAATGTGCTGTGTGCTTGGCAGGCCAGAAACCACAGAGAACCTGGCAATGCTTTTTGAGGATTTGGGAGCAGAAAAGCAGACTCCCTAGGTGGTTATTTATAGAGCCGGCAGCAGTAATGATCAGTTAGAAAAAATAAATTATAACTCAGTTGAACCTGAAATAACTTTTCTTTTGCAACCCCAGGCATTCCACATGGGCTGCTCGTACACCGCTCCCTCCCAACCGTGTTCCTGGAGGCTGAGGGTCAGTCCCACGCCAGGCTCACTCCTGCCCTCCCCGGAGCTTCAGAGCGGTCAACAAGGCAACAGAGAGGGAGTTTCTGGCTAGAGACGGGGAGAATTCTGGCCGGATGACTCCTTTCTTTTCCCCCTTGCGCCTCCCAAATTGCTATAAATTATCTCTTCCTTCCTCCCTCAACACGCCTGCAACATGAGGCATGAGGTAGGCTTAGAGGGAGAGTGGAACCTGTGGCTTGCTGAGCCCCCCGCTTCTGCGCACCTCGTGCATGGTGAGTGTGTGCGCACCCACTTGTTTTCGGCATCTGTGTTTGGGCTGCAGCAAGAGCTTCTGATTCCAGTGCCTTTGGAGAAGCCGGTTGCTGACTCTGAGTTCACAGAGCCACGGGCTTTTATCCTCCCCTCAGCCAACAAGCAAGACCACGCTGATGTTCACACTGGCAGCTTGGCAGCGGGGTCACCTTGAGCGTGCCCAACCCATCTTGACACTTGGGCATCCATCCTGTTCCCCCTCTTCTGCCCATCTGCTCCTTCTTTTCTATTCATTCATTCATTTGTTCATTTGCTTTTCAATCAACACGCTTTTATTGCATCTGGCTGCGGATGCATTTTACTTGGCTCACACACTGTGTCTTAAATTTGAATTTGCTGCTGATACATAAAGATGGGGTGCTTTCACATGAGAATGCAGATACCTGGCTTCTCCCTGAAAATCTGGAGTTCCGGTAGGACAGGCCTGTGTTCCCACATGGTGGTGGTCTCCACACGGGCACCTGCACCCTTTAGATGAGGCACACAGAGAGACATCGATTCACCACAGCTCTGTGACTCCTACTGTCTGGCCAAAAGCGAGGCAGTTACCACTCATGTCCCATAGATGAGCCGCGTCACCCGTTTATGTTACGTGCCTGCCCTGTGAGCATTGGAATTTGTGACCCCTGATGCAGCCCCTAATCTGAGGACTTTTATGGTCCAGTGAGAGAGACAGAGACATAGGTAATTTTAGTCTGTGAAAAGTGCTGTGAGAATAGTGTACTTTGGGAGCATGGGAGAGGAAAAGATTGATTTTTGACTTAAAGAGTCAGGGACTTCAGGGAGAAGGTGAGTTTGGAGCCGGGTTTTGAAAGTGCAGTGAGTATATGCCAAGAGGGAGCTATGAGGGTGCCCAGACAGAGGGGTCGGCAGGCATGGAGGCCAGGGGAGTCCGTGGACGGGGGAGGTGAGTCCCAGCAGAGGCGGGAGTAAGGCTCTTCTGTCGTCAGTGGGATGCTCCACTGCTGCCCCCGCCCAACCTGAAACCAGACACCTGGGCCCTTCAGACCCAGCCCTGCTCTGCAGCCAACCCCTTAGCGGAGGTTCCTCCCCAGCGCCTGCTGGGTGGCCCTGAGTGCAGGTCCTGGCCCCATCTGTCAAGATTTGCCTGAAGTGACAGAGTCCTGCTGTTCTTCCCGGCCTCAGCCCAGAACCCAGGGAGAGAGACAGAAATACAGATAGACAAACAGATACATACAGAGAGATGACGAGGCAGGTCTGTCTCCACCTGAGAGGACAATAGGTGGCCCTGGGTACAGCCTGGTGGGTGGACAGGCTGGATGGTTTCCTGGTCCTGCCCCTGCCTCTCTGGTGCCTTTCTCTCCTCATCCCTTGAAAGCCGGCGGTGCTGGACGTGTGAGCTCCTCCAGGCTGCCCCCGTGGCATGAGCACACATTCATGATCATCCACCCGCAGGTGTCTCCCCAGCTGGCATCCTCAGCCCAGAGCCAGCTGCTGAGGGGTGGCAGGTGGAGACCCTGGGTGGCTGCCGGCAGATTCACCTCGGAGAGTTCCCGGATGCCCCAGCCCCACCAAGCTAAAGCTGCAGGCACGTGCCTTCCACTCCCCACTTCTGGGGACACCCTTCACTCTTCCTTTTCCTTATTCACTCCCCTCAGCCTGGGACTTCCTTCCTCTCCCTTTCTACGTGTTCAGATCCTTCCATTCTTTAAGCCCCTTGATGTGTGAAGGGGAACTTTACCGGTTCAGGCAGCGACCAGCCCGTTATGTCATGGCAACTTTACCAGAAATCAAAAAACTGGCCCAGGATCCAGGCGCTCCAATAAGCACAGTATTTCAGAAGAGACCTCAGCCACCAAAAATGACCCTGTCCAGCCCCTACTTTATCCCCTGCATGCCTCCCACCCCCTGGGGTTCTTTTCTGGCAGTGAACTCTGAAACAGCAGTTCGCGGTGGTGGCCATGAATTCTGTGCCCCCACTCATATCAGATGCTGTTTTGCATTCCCCAGGACGGTGGAGCACACAGTTCTGCATGGAAACTGCTCAGCCCTATGTGGTTAGGAGCCAGTTGCCGGAGTGAATTGAACTCTCACGAGAAAGGATAAGAAGTTACTCTTTTTATGAGGCTTGTCATTAAGGTTATCACTTAAGAAAGAGTAGGAACAGTTTGGGAGTGACTGGGTCAGAGGAGGTGACTTCTGTAACCTGAGGACACCTTAAGGCCAAGAGCCTCATTGTCTAGAGCATTAAAATGTGGTCAATGGGACATTGATCATGCAGCCCACTAAGGTCAGGAAAGCAGACCTGGGGGAAGCATAGAGCCTTTGGGAAGTGTAGTCCCTGCCCCAAGGAGGTGAAGACGCCAGGGCCTGGTGATAAGAGGGAACCTGGCTGCCCTGAAGCTCCTGTCTCTGGGACTTGGTGTTGTCCAGAGCATTTTGGCTGGAAGCCGAGTGCTCCTAGTTGTTTCCCACTGCTGGCCCTGGTTCAGTGCCACTCACGAGGTCCCTGTGCCTCTCTGCGGCCTCTCACAGTGGCCTCTCCTGGGCTTCCTGCTGGCTGCACTGCCTGTGGCTGTTGCCACTGGCCACAACGCCACTGGCAGCTTCACCGGGGCTCGAGGAGCCCGTGCCAGCACCCAAGGGCTGCTGCCATGGGGCTGGGGTTTCCGCGCGGCAGCCTGGGACTTGGGGTTAATGGCAGAACTGAGAGAGATGGCAGAACAGGACCGAGGAGAGATGCCCGTCCTGAGAAATTTCACCTATTTGGATCCCTCCAGACACTACTTGGTCTTATATTAATAATCATTTAATAGCAAGTTATAGTCTTTTACTGTTCACAGAGAGCTTCCACATATGTTAACTTCCTTGATCCTCACAAACACCCTATGCCTCGGGCATTTTCAGCCATTCCATTTTACAGATGAGGAAACTGAGGCTCAGAGAGATTTAAATGACTTGCCTAAGGTTCCAACCCAAGTCATTTGGCTCTGAATCATCTCACTCTTCCACTACGCCTTGTGCCTCCCAAACCCTGTATCCAGATAGACCTGACTCACCAACATCCTTCCTGTGGGAAAGGGGGCAGAGCGGGAAGTGATTCAGCACCACCCCCCAGCCCTGGAACTTCCTGTCTCCTCTTTCCTGCCAGAGAGCACGCCAGCCTCAGGGCACATTTTTCTCCTTCCACATCCAGTTAAAGCCCAAGGAGTCTGGCTTCTGCTATTGAAAATGAGAGAAATGAAAGGGAAGTCTCGAATTCCAACTTTGGGAACCACACTGGAAGAAGATGCTGCCGAAGTCTTAGGTTCTTTCATTCCTCTGTACATTCAGTTGTTCACTCAACAGATGATAATATATACGGAGAACCTGCTGTGTGCCAGGCACTCTTCTAGGTGCGGGGCTACAGTGGTGAACAAGGACGATACAGTCCCTGTCCTCTCTGAGCTCACATCCTAGTGTCAGGTTGATATAAGCAAGTAATTGATGAATAAAATGTTTCAGATAAGTGCTGGCTACAGAGAAAACAGAGAAGGCTGATGAGATGCAGTGTAGCTGGCAGGAGGAGCGAGTGAGAACTGCTTGGGTAGATGGCCAGGAGAGACTCCGGGGGAGGAAACAGACAAGCTGAGACTTGGGTGACAAAAGGAGCCTGACGTGAGAAAACTGGGGGCAGCAGTTTTCCAGGAAGAGGGACCAGCAGGGGCACAGGTCCAAGCTGAAAGTCAGAGTGACATTTTGGGAAGCGATGGTCTTCACAATGGTTGGATCCTGTGTGCTGTCATCTCTGTGGCTCAGCAACAGAGTCCTCGTGGGAGGAGTTATCCAGGGACCCTCCACATGTGTCCTGGAATTTCTGAGAAAACCAGCTCTGAGTTCTAGGCAGTTGAACTTGGAGAGAACCAGGAACTGCTTCCATCAGTGCCTTACTGAGAAATGACTGTGGCGTGGGATGACTGCTTTGGCATTGAGGACAGGAAGGGGAAGCCTAAATTGGCTGATCGCAGAAACTCTTGGCCCTTATGACTCCTGTGTTGGCCAAAATCAGGAGGTTTTCTAAGATTCTGTATTTAGGATTTCGAGAATAGTGTTGCTGGGGTTTCTATCTGTGTTTCATTGTTTCTTCCAACAAGGTACTTGCCCTCCCTAAATTTAGTTAGGTAGATTAGATGGCTCTTCTCACTCAACCTTAAAATCAACACATTTATCAACAGTTTTCTTTGTGTTGCAGTCTTTTCTCTGCCCCTGCTTTGGGTGAGGTTAGAGGATGAAGTGAAAGTGAGTCGCTAATGGCTCTTGTTAGAAGACAGGTTCTACTATTCACCGAGCACTCTTGGTGTAGACCAGCGGTTCTCAAAGTGTAGCTTCTGGACCAGCAGCAGCACCTGGGAACTTGTTAGGAATGCCAACTGTCAGCCTCCACCCCAGACCGACTGAATCAAATACCCTGGCAATGTAATCCCAAATCTGTGTTTTAACAAGGTCTCCAGATGATTCCGATGTACACCGAAGTTCGGGAACCACAAATGTAGAGTATGTGCTTTAAGACCGGGGCTCCCAGTGATGGATTCCTACATTCTAGTCACTGTCATGGCCACAGCACATGGTTGCGTTTCTTCATTTGTTTACCCAGCTTGGCTTGGCGAACAGTCCTGTGGCTCTGAAGCAGAAGGGAAGCTCCTGGCCTGTGTGGGTGCTGTCCCCAAGCTCCCCCGTCCCGGCCACTACTCCAGACAAGCTCCCTCTTGGAGGAGAGGGTAGCAAGTGGGCAGGCTCACCCTGGGAGTCTCAACAGAGAGAGCTGCTGGATGTGCTTCCATGGAGACTGAAATATTAATAAGTATAACAGTGTGTTGATTATGGTTGGTTTTCACACATTTTTAGAGTATGAAACCATCCTGGGTTTATAAGTCTTTGGAAGATAGATCTGCCTGCACCAGTGTTGTGAAGATCGGTGGCGAGGAAAGGTCTCAGGTGCCGCATGAAAAGTAATCTGGCGCCCCTACCGCGCACTGAATTTAGAGTTCTGGTCCGGTGTGGTTTCCCTCGTCTAAATGTCCACGCATGAACTAGAACGAGGTGGCCAGACGGTCCAGATCACCCAGCACTGCCCGTGTTTCCCCTTCCTGTCCCTCTCAGTCTGGTGTCTCGGATTTGGTCCTGCGTTGCCCACCCCTGCTGGATCTTGTCCAGTCGAGGGACAAACGTCCTGAAGAATGGGAAGACAGGAGGTTCTGAAGCACAGATTTCAATACCGCGCCAGAGGCCGAGGAAACCGACACTGGAAGGCAGTTGCTCACACAGCACCAGGAGCCCCGAGGAGAGCTGGAGCTGGAGGCACACAGGCCTGGGAAGGGGCAAAGTAAGTTTATTTCTCTGCAGGGCTTAGGGGAGGGCTAGTGGGGGTGGGGAGGTGGGGCTGGAATGGCCCCCATGGGCCAGAAGGCGGAGCCTAGAAGGCAGATGGGCAAAGCAGGTGGTGGCGAGGGCACAGCAGGAGCAGGAGCGCCCAGCCCAAGCTGGCCTCGCGCTCTGCCCTCGCCTTCTGCCCCCTTTTGGCATCCTTCCATCCCTGACGATGCCCTTCCTTCCATCGCCCCTCCCACCCCTGCGATCCCCTTGCCCTCTCCCCTCCCCAGGCTCCTGTGTGTCCTGCCCACGACCCACCCCACCTTCGTTATCTCATTTCTGTCCGCGATCGATATGATAGAAACACAGAACAGCAGAGCCCAATCGTGACAAGTGCTTTCCCTTTCGCAGCTATGGCAGTGACCAGGAGCCGCTCGCATCAGCCCAAGCAATCCATCCGTGGAGAACCGTGGAAGAGGACAGCACAGTGGGGTCTCCCACTGCAGGAGGGACAGCAGCTGCAAGAGCTGGAACACGGACCAGAAGCTGAAGCAGCAGCACGAGTCCAAGAGCTTTCAGAGTAACGCTGAGAAAATAGTCCGTTGAATTGCGACCAGTTCTGCCGATGGATGCTGCGACAAGAGACCTTCCCTCCCCCATTAGATCTCGTGCCTGGACGCCGTTCCTCATGGCACTTCGCCCGGCTCGTGTCCACCTTTGAAGCAGGCTGTTCCCCTCTCAGCTGTGGGAGTTCTAGTTAACATTCCCTAGGAGAAAATGTCAACTTTTTCTCCCTCTCAGTTCTGGATTAAACTGTCTTACCTGAATCTGGGTCACTGTAGGCTAGAAGAACCACGAGACTTTCCTATTTCTCAGAAGTTGCCAAGTCCATGTTACACCTGTTTCATCGTGAGTGGGGGTCCACTTCTGACAGAGGCTACCTGGTCAGCGTGTGTCCTGGCAGCTCCCCGGGGCCTTTCTCCCCTTCCTCCTGCCCCACCCCACGTGAGACCTGCACAGAGGTGACTCTGTTCCCTCCTGGCACTTTGACTGGATGTGCGAGAGGAGGCATGGTCTGGAGAAGCTGACATCTCTGTGAGTTTGGGGGTGACAAGCACGGCTCTAGCCCCGGAGGAAGGTGGCGGGAAGTAGACCGGCCTCATCTCAATGCTCCGCCCCTCATCACTCTTACTCCCGCCTTTGCAGTATCTGTCCTACTCCAGGGTAGTTGTGCTTGGCTTTCTTCAGTTAAATGTAGCTTTGGTTGTTATTTTTCATTATTGCAAAGCAGCTCATGCTTATTACAAAAAAGTCAGAAACATAGACAAGTAAAAAGAAGAAAAAAACAACCCCGAATCCTACTTACACCAAAGACAAGACAACCATTAAGTCATATAGTCATAGAGTATCATATAGACATATAGTATCATACAAATAATATGTACATTTATATAGTTCAATGTAACTGATGTCACAATACCATGTGTATTGGATAACACACATTGCCCTTTGATGTCTTGTCATGAACAGCTTTCTATAGCAGCAAGCTCAGTTGTACAGCCGTTGTACTGTAAGAAGACTCAATTATATTCTATACCATCATTTATTTACTTAATCTCTTCTGGTTTGATGTTTAGGTTGTTTCCAAGTTTTTTCTGTTTTAAAAAGCATTCACGATCATGGTTTTAGTTTCATCTTCTTACAGTCATTTCCTTAAGGTAAATCCCCAGAAGGGGATTGAAGGATAATTAGTGAAGTTTGCAAAGACCTCCAAGTATGGAGCCAGCATTCATTGCTTGGAACCCAAATGCATGAGAGACTAGGCCACTGGGATGGCCACACATGCCCTTTCTTAGATGCCTTCATGTGTCCACACCTGGGTAGCCCCGGCTTCCTTAGCCTTGCCCAGAACTGAGAATACCCATGAACAATGGCCGAGGTAAGCAGGTGGTGAGTGAGGGCATGGAGTCGTCTCTTTGGGTTAGTATTTGGGTATATACTGTGATTCCTTATTGGATGCTGAGAAATAATCACTCATTCATTCATCCATTACCCATTTATGGAGCAACCACTGTTGTACAGTACCAGGCTGGAGGCTGTGTAGACAAAGATGAATTAAACAGGGACTCTATCCTTAGGAAGATCACAGCCTAGAGAAGCCCAGTGACTCATAACACATTCACTCCATAGTATGGTAAGAGGGAAAATAGAAGTTCAATAATATATCTCAGGGCAGAAAATTTGGAGCCATCTGAAAGTCCCAAGGGAAAAATATGAAGATCACATAATCCATTGGCCCATTCATCACAGCTAACATTTTAGAGTGTATCCTTTAGGTTGTGAGACTTGCTTGCTTGTGGTCACTCTCATTGGATACGACCTTGAAGGCACTGCCTGTGTCCTTCATTTGCACCTCTAGCAACCTGGCACCCTCTTATTCACCTTATTCTGAAATCTGTTCAATGGATAATCCAAATAAACAAAATTAAGGGTAAAGGGATTCATGAGTTAAAACAAAGTCTCAATGTTTTCTGTATGTAGGGAAATTTGCATTAATTTATATCCTTCTGCCTGATAGAAACTTTTTCAAATATTTCATTATAAAAGTAACAATCACATTTCGGAAAATCTGGGGACAAGAGAAAAGTAGACTGTCACCTTATCTCACCATCTAAACCAGGGCTTGTAGCATTCTAGTGACCTTCACCCTGAAAAATTTATAGTAAGATGGTGTTGAGGACAAGAGTTGAGAAATATGTGAGTGTTGTGAGTTTTCCCCCCAGTTCAATTTTTAATTAAACATGTGTGATAGGTAATTACATTCACATAGTTCAAAATTCAAGTAGAACAAAAGCATACAGAGGGAAAGTCAACATGCCCCAGCCTTCTAGTTCCACAGGACACCCAGTGATATCAGTTTCTTGTGCATCCTTCTATTTTGTGTATGTAAACCCATATATGCATATAAATGCATAAAACCACAGATGTATATAAAATAGGAATTTTTGATGGAGGGCTTGGCAATATTATTACTGAATGTTCTAAAGTTAGCCTAAACTTTCCTTGTTGATCCTAGTTGCAGATGTGGGGTACAGAGGGACAAGAAGAGAGAAAAGGGCAGAAAGGGGCGTGTGTGTGTGTGTGTGTGTGTGTGTGTGTGTGTGTGTGTGTGCAAGAGGTGAGTAGCGAGTTGTTGCTGAAGGAGAGAGTGAAGGAAAGAAAAATCATTGGTTCGTTTATGCAGTGAGTATTTATTGAGCACCTGTTATGTGTCAGACACTACTCTAGACCCAGGGGATGCAAGAGTGAGCCCAAACTCCTCGTCCTCATGGATATTTACAAATGGAAGGTGGTAGACAATAAACGTAATAAATAATTATATAATCTAATAGAAAGTGATAAGTGCTATGGAAAAATTAAGCAGGGTGCGGGAGGTGGGGCCCATCAGGGGACAATTTCACAGTGAGTCATCAGGGGAGGCTTCGTTGAGAATGGGGTATGTGAGTGTAGACTTGGAGGAGGTGAGAGAGTGAGCCCTGTGGGTGTCTCTCTCCCGCGAGAAAAGGCCGTGCAAAGGCCCTGTGGAGGAACTTTGAGGCCCTGAGGCTGCCAGCAGCCTTCTTGCCCCATCCCCAGGCTGCTTCTGGTGACATCTGCGCTGTGGCTGGCCTCCCTCAGGTCCCAAAGAAGCCCAGGTCAGGCTGGCGTGTTCTATCTATACTGCTGAGATTATTCTATACTAGATGTTAATTTTTCCTTTCTTTAAACTTTGATGCTGATGTTTCATTTTGCCCCTTCGAGATAATTCTGTGGTTTGGATGTTAGTTTAGTCTGGATAAGGAAAGAAGGGGGCAGCATTGTTGTAGCAGGTAGACTAAGATTGAGACTTGAAGGTCCTAGATTTTAAACCAAGCCTGTCACTTCCTGTCAAGCCTTTCGTATTAGGCACATTATTCAACCTCTCTGGTCCTCAGTTCCTCACAAATAAAGAGGGTGTACTTAGATAGCTTTAGGGCTGTCCCCAACACTGTGGTTTTCAAGCCGCGGGACCCTACGAGCAGTTCAAGTAGGAAGTGGCATTGGGCGACGTCCAGGGCTCCTGCAGGGAAGGCGGAGGGGGCTTCTGCCTGCAGAGGACTCCGTGTGCGTGATAATATGTGCTGCCACCTGATTTCCCTCCTGGACTAGAAGAGCTCGGCTTCATCCTTAAAATAGAATATTCCATCTGCGTAAGTCCAGAATCCCCGATGTTAACAGAGGAGATACGCGGCCCTGTTAATTGCATTCCTCTCCTGGCTGCCTTCCGTGTGCTGTTCCCTCTCGGCCCTGGAAGGGTTGGTTTTCTCTGTGCCCCTGGGCTAAGCAGATTCCCAGTCTGCTGCAGAGGTGGACATGGTGGGGCTGGGTCTCCTTCTTTTGTTCCTCGGAGCCTCAGAGGTTCCCTCCTCTCTCTACTGTCCTCCTTGGGTCCTGAGTCTTTCATCTGCCCTGGTGAATGAGGCAGTGGAGGGAGGGAGGGAGTCACTGGCATCACTGTTGTTCCATGTGGAGCAAAATCACTGTGAATTTAAAAATCAGAATGTGTGTGAAAGGTTGTGGGGACAGAGCCGGAGCCTCCAGAAATGTCATTTGGGGGGAGAAATGTTAAGCATGAATAGAAACCTTTTCTCTTTCACTCTTAAAGGGTGAGTCACCTTGGTTGTAGTTAACTTTCTTGCTTATTCCTCAGTGTTTGCTCTGTTTTGTTCTCAAACTACCTATTTTTTAGCATTCTTAGCTGCTGTTCAGCGGGGCAAGAGGAGAGTGGCTTCCAGAATTGGGCTTCTGTCCCCTCCCCGGAGTTGATGGGGGAACACTGTGTTCCCTGGGCATTGTGATGGTAGCAGACACGCCCATGCTCCTTCCATTGAAAATGCATCCTGAGATATTTAATTTGTGGAAATCGAACTTCTGATTTATGCTCTTTTCCCAATGCCTTTTAAAAGATATATATGCAAAAACCCCTCTGTTACTTCTTACATTTCGTTGATGCCCTCTGTCTCCATCAAGTGTTGTAGAGAGAAATTTTATTTGGAATATTCATAGCAAGTCTATCGCTAATTATCACTTTAACAATGTGTTATGGAGTGTATCCATGCAGTCATCTGGAAAAGCACATATGCCGTGAAATTTGGGCTTTGCGTGTACTCTGTGCCCGCTCTCCCTGTTTCCTCAGGTCTCTGCGCTGGCAGGAAGTAGAGGTGCTTGGTGAGGGAGGACGCAGCGGAGTGTCTGCATCCCGCATTCCTGTCCTCATAGCAACAATTTCCAAGGTAGATTGCTTTCGAGTGTAAGAAAAGCCTTAATTTGAAACAAAAACCCTTCTCCACACAGAAGCCTCATTTCTGAAAAGCGACAAAGATTGGATTTGAGGTCACCCCAGGTCAGTGCCAGGTGGACAGATCCAGCCATAGATCTGATCGCAGGTGAGGAAGAGGCTGCTGGTCTTAGTGTCCCCCTGACACCCTGGTAAGAAGGGCGGGGCTAAAGTTGCTATCTGATTGGCAGACCTCTTGGGAGAGGAAAAGAAAGAATGCCTTTTTCTTTTCTTTCTTTCAATCTGCTCTCTTTTCTCTCATACTGGGGTCCTTCAGGCTTCTCAGAGCTTTGGGAGGCTAGAATCATATTACTGCAGGGGTGTGAAGCTCTTCCCACCAAGACTCCCTGATTGCTGTGGTTGAAGCCCTAGAGGCTGCCTGCGGATGAGGCCAGAGTAATGCAGCATAATGGAGCAAATCTCCTGGTCAAAGATTTCAGTCCTGCTGCAGCAATAACTCAAGTAGTCTTTATGAGGGGCCAGTAACGGGACAGTAGGGAATGAGCTGCCAAACCCAGCTCCCTGTGACTTTGTGGATCCTTTGTGGGTCCTGCTTTTAACACGAGTGGGGGATTCAGGATCAGTCTTTTCTGGGTACCCTTGGAATATTCTGAGGGATGTAGTTTGGATGGTTATGGAGTTGCATTTGATATAATGGCTTTTTATAATGAGTTTTTAGGGTACTTGGAGCCTGGTTTTGCTACATGCTACTTTAGAAATAGTATAATAACAGACCTTATTATTTACTGAGTGCTTACTGTATGCTAGGCACATTATTCATCATAATCATTAACAGCTAACATCAATGCAGCATTTATGATGTTCCGAACTCGTAAGCACTTAAATACTTCCCTCACTAGGGCCTAGAAGAAAGCTCCCTCTGGAGCCATCATTTACATGTGAGGAAACTGAGGCTGAGACTGTTAGGTAGCTTGTTCAAAATGGCCCTGCCAGTAAGCTGCATGAAGGAAGGCAGTGATTTTAGGCTTGTCTTTCCATCAGTTTCAGGAAGAACAGCGCACAAGCTGTCCCCTTTTTTTTTTCTCATTTTAAGACAGCAGGAAAAGCGCCAAGGAACTTTCTTGAGGAACAGCGAGAAGGTGGGGGGAAGGCAATAAGCAGGGTGGTTCCTGGCTCTTTGCTGTCAGAGGGTGATGCCGATTCACTGCTGGGCTCATCAATGCTGCGTGGCATCGGCTCTGGGGGCTTTGCACCCGTTTATAATGCATTGAAGAAACTCCATGTTGGCTGCTTCCTTAAAGAATCAATTGAATAAACTCTGCATTTCTGGATGTTTGATGTCTTTGTTTTGGTTTGGGGTCGTGGCGGGGTACTGGAGGAGTTGGATGAGAATGTGTTTGAGAGGGAAAATTCTGGGTGTGTTTTAAAAAACAAGCTGCCACAAACAGATTCTGATGCAGCCTTGATCCGAAGGCAGGTGCGCGTGGGCAGGTGTGCCGGGGCACCAGGATGGGCAGAGGAAGTGGTGGGTTTGTAGGTGGAAACGCAGGGCTGGCTTTGTTGTCCTTATGGTCCCCCCTGGGCCCCAGCCATTAACTGCACCGACACCACCGCTAATAGGTGGGTGATTCAGCTCCTTCCTGCTTTTTATTACCGGACAGAGACTTTAACAGCCCTTTGATTTAGCAAGTTAATAAAGTAAGCTATCAGGCTCCACTGTTTAACCACTGACTGGATGGCCTGGGGCATGGCGCTTTCTCGGAACCCTTCTGATATTGTTTTAAAATTGAAAGGAGAGAAAGTTGTGGGATTTGCAGGCTCTGCTGTGTCTCCTGGTTCCTTCCTGGCCTCCCCCACTCCCTAGGGCCAGGCTTCCCTCTGGTTATCTGGTCCAGTGACTGGCTGGCTAGTGTGGCCAGGATCCGGTGTGGCCGTGGGTGTCACTGCCTAGAGGTTAATATCAAGGATCAGAAGGTCCCGATGTCTTTGAGGGAGAGCGCGGGCTGGATGAGAATGTGGGGATTCCAGATGGGCCCTGTGTTAGTTTCCCAGGGCCGCCGCTACAAATTAGCACCAACTGGGTGGCCTAAGACAGCAGAAATTTACTGTCACAGTTCTGGAGGCCAGAAGTCTTAAATCAAGGTGTTGCTGGGGCCATGCTCCCTCCAAAGGCTCTTGGAAGAATCCACTGGGCCTCTTCTAGCTTCGGGGGTTGCCAGTGATGCTTTGTGTTCCTGGGCTTGCAGACACGCCACTCCAGTCTCTGCCTCTCGCCCATGGCCTTCTCCCTGTGTGGGTCTCTGTGTGTGTCTTCTTTTCTTATAAGGACACAAGTCCTATTGGATTTGGGGCCCACCCTATTCCAGTACGACCTCGTCTTAACTAATGACATCTGCAAAGACCCCATTTCCAAATACAGTCACGTTCTGAGGTTCTGGGCAGACATGAATGTTGGAGGGACACCATTCAATCCAGTCCAGGCTCTTCAGGAACATGTGACAAAGAGGCAGGGACCCTGGCAAACTGATTCATAGGAGGAGAACTGGGCTCGGCTTTCCCAAACAGTTGTAGGTAGCACTGTCCAGTTGAACTTTCTGCAATGATGGAGACCTTCTGCAGCCGTACCACTTAAAGTATGGTCAGTGTGTCTGAAGAGCTGGATTTTAAATTGTATGTAATTTAAATTAATTAAAATAGTCACACATGACCAGTGACCACACTAGCAGACAGTGGCTCTAGACCCTCCTGAGAATGAAGTGAGAGGAGAGTGGGCATGCTTTACTAGTTTGGGCGGGGTCATTTTCATCCAGGGTGGTCACCAGGGGCTTATAACATTGAGCAAGGGAGACTGCTGCTCTGTTTCCCTGCTCGATTAGGAGAAATCCCCTGTGCCACAAAGCCAGCTGTGCCACATTCCACCTGGGATCCGCTGGTCCCCAGGCAGTGGTCTTCAGTCAGGGCTGTGAGCAGTGCCCTGGCTCGCAGGTATTCACACACACGGAGTGTTCCCGTGCTCTCCTGCTGGGTGCTCATGCCCTGGGCCCCATGATTTGCTAGTTGCATCCCTGGAATCCTCCTAGGGGCAACTAAGGAAGGAGGTGCCCACAGGTCTCCAAGGGCAGAGAAGGCTTCCTGGAGGAAGCAGTGCTCAAGCAAAGACCGGTTTCTGCTGCAGAGAGCCCTGTCATGTTCAGCACATGAGTGCGAGCCCAGCACTCAGGGCCACAGGATTTAGAGCCAGAAGGACCATCAGCAATGACTGGGACAGTGGTCTCAAAAGTTCTTAAACCACCAGAGCCTCTTCTTCAAAGGAAAGATCTATTTGTACCCTTGGTGTGTGGAGCCAGTAATGGGGCTGGGGGTGCTTCTTTGTGTAGGGGGGTGGAGGGAGAAGGCCAGAGACCTTCACAGGGCTCCACCTTGCCCTCTGCCATGGACCCTGCAGCACAGGGTGAGGAAACCACAGGTCGAGGCTGGCATCCCTATGGCAGACCAAGAAATGGAAGTTCAGAGAGGTAAAGGAACTTGACAAGGTCACACAGCAAGTCATTTGATAAATATTGTTGCTCAGCAGATTTCTGAGGATCAATTCCTGGATTCTGCCCACCTTCCCAAAATCTTGACACCCTTTCTGAGAGAAGATAACTCAGTCCAATTGTCAGCTGCTATGAACACACTGTGGGAATTTCTGCTCTGGACTCAGATGCTATTCCTGACTTTAATCTCATCGGGAAATGGTGTTTTGTTTAGTTGCTATTTTCATTTTGTGGACTGGCTGACATTTGTACGTGATCCTAAGTTGTGCAGGATTAGCCCCTCCTAGCAAGTGCCAGCTGTATGCTGGGGACTGGGCAGAGTCCTTCATCTCATCATGTCATTCATCTCCATGGCTTGGCAGGGTTGGTGTTACCCCATTTTACAGATGAGGAAACTGAGGCTCAGAGAAGTGGAGAGCAGGGTTTGAAGCCCATGCCCTTTGCACAGGGAGATGCTGCCTCCCTAGGAGAGTGGTGGATAACTGTGGAATACCCTGGGCGAATTAGAAAGAGGGTCCTAAAAATCAGGGTGCCATTTACGGGCAAAGATCAGACAGTGTGACTCAGGAGGGATGGGGAGGCCAGGCCTGAGGCTGACCACAAGCGGAGATGAGGCCACCAAGCATCCCGACAGCAAGGCTGTGAGGTCTGAAAGTGTGGTGAGAAAGCCAGGGGTGAAATGACAAAATGATGGGAAGGGAGAACAGCTCCGTGGTTGTCAGGCGGGTGGGGGCAAATGGGGTGGCTGTGAAAGGACAGCATGAGGGCTCCTTGCATGATGGAAATGCTCTGTGTCTCACCCGAGTCGATGACGTTACGAGTTGTGATAGTGTGATATGATACAGTTTTGCAAGATGTTACTGTCATTGGGGGAACTGGGGGAAGGGCATGTGGGATCTCCTGTATTATTTCATACAACTCTGAATCTGCAATGATCTCAATGAGTTTAATTACAAATACAATATAAGGCCTGAAAAACAAAAAGAATGCAAGGAGTTCACAGGGCCATCTGCATCAAAGGGGCAGAATTCTGATTTCTTTTATGCACTGAAAGAAGAGCTTGGACATTGTCGTCTGAAGCGAAGATGTATTCAGATGTCTGTGCTAGATACATTTAGGCTCAGCCCGGGCCCCTGCAGGGCTGAGAAGGACCCCCTGCCAGAGAGCGCTGCTAAGGTAGTGGGCAGTGGGAGAGACAGGGATGGCCAGAATCCCCAGAGGTGACGAAATGCGGGATACACACTGGTCCATCAGGCAGGTGGCACTCACTGAGCGCCTACCGGGTACCAGGCACTGCTCCAGAGCAAGGGATTCTGGGGCAAGAAAGCCAGTGTGCCTGCCCGTAGGTCTATATTTTAGAATGGGAGAGAGAAACAAACAAGAAACAAGTAAGTGAATAGGGCAATGTCAAGTGCTGACAGGTGCTATGAAGAAGATAAAAGAGCAAAGTATGACAGAGGGACTGAAAGGCTGCTTTTGCTGGAGTGGTCAGGGAAGGTTTCCCTGAGGAGGTGACACTTGAGACAGAGGCAGCCCTGTGGACATGTGGGGAAGAACATTCCGGTGGTAGGAAGAGCAGATCCAAAGTCCCTTGTGTTTGAGGAACAGAATGAAGGCCACTGGGAGGGGGGTTTCGGGGGTGGAGGAAGGTGAGGCTGAAGAGATGGGCAAAGGCCCTTGTGCCTTGGTAAGGAGTTAGTACTGGGAAGCCCCTGGAAGGTTCTAAGCAGGGACATGATCTGCTGTGTGGGAAAAGCACCATGCTATGCTACTGCAGTCGTCCATGCAAGATGGCGGTTTGGTGGTGTGGCTAGAGTTCGGCAGTGGGATGGAGAGAGTTGTTGGGTCGTGGGGATGCCTTGGAAGTGGAACCATCAGGGATGCACTGGTGGTTTAGACGTGGGTGGATGACAAGAACAAAAGCCAGGATGACTCCTAGGTTTGCCAATCACATCCTAGCACAGCTAACTCCTGGGACTGGACACGTTCCTTTTGACTCTTGTGAATTTCCTCCAGGGAACGACACTAGAAATAAATGATCATTGAGCTGAGACCCAGTGGGTTTGGGTGGTTTGGGAATCCATGTTATCAATTTCGTTAATCTGGTTCTTAGGCTCTTTCTTGTTGCAGGGAACAGAGAACATGCTCAGATTGTTTTGTTGATGGGTTCATTGCAAGGAAATCAAGGAAATGAGGAGTTTCTGGAAAACATCCTGGCAGTTGTCCCATGACGCCCAAGGAGAATTGCAGCGTGTTCCTCACCACCCTCAGCAGCTCTCAACACCTCCCCACGCTGGCCACTTCCCCGTGATCCTGACCCAGCTGTGCTGTCCCTGTCCTCCCGCTCCTGCAGCCACGCATGCCCAGTTCTTCTCTCTCTGGGTCTTCCACTCCCAGCTCCCCAGCAGGGAGTCTGCCTGGATTGGCTGGTCCAACACAGGCATGTCTGCAGGGCAGAGGCTCAGGCCAGGCCCAGACCAAGGCAGCTGGAGTCCTTGACATCTCTCCTAAAGGTCGCCGTCTTTGGCTTGTGCACATATTCTTGGCCTAGTTGTGGCCAGAGGATCATGGGACACAAAACGTGACAGCTCAAGTGCCAAGGGCTGGCTGTGATCTCCAAAGACACAGCAGCCAACAGGGCTCATGAACTGTCCTGTACACAAAAGCCATGTAATCTAGAAAGACAAGTGTCAGGTAGATGAGAAGGAGCTCACATGGTAGGTTAGGTTAACAGCTCCTTTTGGTGAGAATGTGAGGAACACAGACAATGTCTTTTGTTTGCATCATCCTCTATCTCTAGTGACTTGAAATTAACTGTATCTTTGGTGCTGCTTCTGAGGGTGGCCCAGGGAGCTCTACATTTGTCCATCATCCCTCAGTCGATCAGAGTTGCTTGTTAAAATGCACGTTCCTTGGGACCCACCCCAGTGATTCTGCATCAGAGTCACCCCAGGGTAGAGAACCACTGCCCTAAGGGACACTGCTGTGATCTGCTCCTTTTCTCTCTCTGTGCCAACTGACTCTGACCTTACCATTGATTTTCTCCATCCGTCCCTCTGAAGTTAACCTTGGAGGAGCAGAAAGAAATTTTTCATCTAATTCCACAGGAGTATGGTTGCTATCAACAGAATTGTGTTCCCCAAAATTCATATGTTGAAGCCCTAACCCCCCATGTGACTGTGTTTGGAAATAGAGCCTTTAGAAGATAATTAAAGTTAAATGAGGTCATAAGGTCACCAGTAGGATTGGTGGTCTCGTAAGGAGAGGCACCGGAGAGCTTGCCTTCCCCCTGCATGCACACACAGAGGAAAGGCCACGCGAGGACAGCGAGAAGACAGCCATCTGCAAGCCAGGGAGGGAGCGCTCACCAGACACCAAATTGGCCAGAACCTTGATCTTGGATTTCTAGCCTCTAGAATTGTGAGAAAATACATTGTGTTGTTTAAACCACCCAGTCTGTGGTATTTTGCTATGACAGTCCAAGCAGACTAAGACAACAGTATTTTCCAAAAAGCTGCTTTCCATGTACTTAGGGTTTCTTTAATGCATCTAGATTTCCTTGAAGCTCGCTTCCTAGGGGTCAATCATTTTGGTCCCCATGCCGTGTAAATCAGATGGCATCACTGCTGTGCTCAGAACCCTCCAAAGGCTTCGCGTGGAGTTTGTGATAAAATCCAGAGTCCTTCCCTTGAACAGTGTGACCTGACCCCTGCCTGCTGCTCTAGTGTCATTTCCCAACTCTTCATCCCTGCTCACTGCTCTCCTGCCCCCAGCACATTCCCACCTCAGGGCCTTTGCACTTGCTGCTCCTTCTGCTTGGAAGGCCTTTCCATGCCACCCCAGATCAAAAGCATTCCCTGACACTCTTATTCCCTTACCTTTCATGTTACTTTTTCAGAGCATTTATCACTACCTGATGCTATATTATGTCTTTGTCTGTCTGTTCCACTGGGATATAACCTCCATGGAGACAGGGATTTGTGTCTGTTTTGTCCATTGCTGAATCCCCAAATTGTGGCTGGCACGTAGTCACCTTTTCTGAAGGGTTTTCCTTTGTGTGGTCACCAGGTCTTGGATTTCCCACCGTGGCCAGCTGTGTTCAGTCATTGTCCAGGTGAACTGGGCACCATGAGCAGAAGGACTCGGGGAAAGAGGAAACCACTGTGTGTGCATCTCAGCATGGTGGCCTCAGATGAGGTGCTGTGTCCACCTGGATGCTTGAAGCCAGCAGAGCTCAGCTCAGGGGAGGCTCTGGAGTCACATTCAGCTCCTTCCTGAGCCTCCGGGTCCTGCCACTCTTTTTGTTAATGGCAATCACAGACCCTGGGAGGAAGGGGAGGGGGCAGTCGGAGTCAGGGAACCCTGGATTCAGGTCTTACCTCCACCATTCAGACCTTTGTGCTTTGGACCAAATTCCTTAGGCTCTCTGGGCATTGTTTCCTTGCCTCTAGGATAGGGATAGAGCCATCCTCTCACTGTAGTTTTTTCCTTCTCTAAGGCACTGGGCCTCAAAGAGAGTTGGTTAGTGGACTTCAAAAGCAGCCTTCTTATGTGGCTTTGCATAGTGTGGGAAGCCAGACTCCATGACCTCTGAGTTTCCTGCCAATGCTGGAGCTATAAATCAGTGTTAAGAACAAAATACTGTGGTCAGCAGGGCCATCTGGAGACCCTGACCCCACTTTGAGAATGACTGTTCTAAACATTTGCTCATTTTAACTTGTTGAACCAGAACAGTCTGGACACTGGCTTTAGGGGTCCTGAAAATAGGAAGCCCTTGACTTTGTTTCTCACTGAAAAATACTTGAAGAGTTTATTTTAGCTGAATTATTGTTTCTGTGCCTTCTCCCGCCCCTGAAAGGAAGAGCCTCTACTCACATCTGTAGGATTTATCCCCAGACCAGAGCCCACAGTTCAAGGTCCTTATTTGTTCTAAGAAGGGGTGAGGCTTCCAGTGCCCACGTGACAGGTGCAGAAGCGAAGTCTAGGTCCGTGTGTAGAGCTCAGCCAGGCCTCTGAGCTGAAGGAATGATGGGAGTGAGGGGTACAAACAGCATTGGTTTGGGGACTAGACAGATCTCATTCAAAGTCTAGGCCCAGCATTTACTGCTTGGGTGGTTTGGGGTATGCTGGGTAAGGTCTCAGTTTCCTTGTCCGTAAAATGGGAGCCAGAGATTGTTGTGAAGATTAAATTACATAACATGTAAAGTGCTTGGCCCTTTGGTTTAATACTCGCTAATCACCTACTGTGTGCCAGGCATTGTGCTGGAGACCCCTCAAAGACTCAAATTCTAGAAGGAAATAGACCAGGGGGCAAGCAAATCCCTGCCCCTCACTTTTGAGTTTTCTGGTTTATAATGAGCTTCCACACACACCCTGTGATACCGCCATGCCCACCCTGTTGCCAGTGTTGGCCAGAGCTGGACCAGAGCATAGTCGCTGATGTGTAGCAGGACTCCCTTCTTCTCTACCTTTGCTACTCAAAGCCTCGACCACGGAGTAGCAGCATCAGCATCCCTTGGAAACAGTTAGAAATGCAGATCTCAAGCCTAGTCCCGGATCTTCTGATTCAGAATCTAAATTTTAAGAAGGTTGCTTGGGTGATTCATGTGCCCCTTGAGGTCGGAGGAGCTTGGCTTTAGACAGACACACTGCCTCTAGTTGATTGTAGAATGGTGACTTATCTTTATGCCAGAATTCCCATCTTTAAAAAAGAAAGTGTTACTCTATTGGGTGGCAACATAGTGGCGTGGCTAATGGCAAAGCTCCAGAACCCCACTGTTCAGGTTCAAACCCGGCTCCATCACCTGTCAGCTGTATGACACCGGCGGGGGCGGGGGTGGGGGACATAGGTTGATCTCTCTGTGCCTCAGTGTCCCTGACTCCAACATGGCTGGTAAGTGTGCCCACCTCAAACTGACTGTGCTGAGTGAATGAGACAGATGTTAAGAGCACTTGCTCCAGGCTGGCAAAGTGCTCAGTGCTTCCTATGAGCCTAGATCTATGCCCGGCACTCAGGCAGCCTTGACCCATGTTTACTTTTTCATTACCTCATAGGACTCGAGAAAGAGACTTAACACTTGCCATGGTCTCTGAGCAAAGAGGAGAATGGTTATTTCACAGTGCTCTAAAATTCCCCACGGTGAACACATCCTTAAGTGCAGGATCGCACACCAAGGTTTTTCTAGCATTGGTATAATAATGAAATTGGCATCTGAAAGCCAATACTCATTGGATATTGTGAAATGCTCTGGGAAGCTCCTTTTCAGCTAAAAAAGTTCTATGATTCCCGTATAGTTCACACTAGAGCAATTCTGAGCTGAATAACCATGTACAATTATAGGATGCTGAAACTGTGAAAATTTCTAGTGATCATTACATTCAGCCACCTCATTCTTCAGATGAGAACACTGAGGCTCAGAGAAGTCAAGTGGCTTGTCTGGGCCACCCAGCTGGCAATGGCAGATTCAGAGCTAGAAGTGAGGGCTTCTCACCCTCAGCCCAGTGCTTCCCACGGTGGATGTGTGTGCGTCTTCTCCTTCATTCATTCAACAGATATTTCTTAGGGGCTTACGTTGCGCTGGGTGCTGTTGAGAAGCTGGAGATATCGTGGTGAGCAGCATGGCAAGCCATGTGTCCTCTGCAGCTCACATCCCGGTGCAAGAGCAGGGGAAAGACAGTGAGTAAGAAAGCAAAGAACAAGACAGTGTCTGATGTGGATGACTGCTTAGAAGGAGACAGAACGGAGTGATGCGCTAGCAATGATTTGGGCTGGGAATCACTGGACAGGACTGCCAGAGAAGTCACCCCTGAGACGGTGCATTTGAGACAAGCCATGAAACAAGTGCAACAGAGTCATGAAGGTTTGGGGATAAGAAGCTTCCAGCAAGAGCCAACCTGCTCCCACCTCCAGGCTGCCACTCCTGGTACCCACTGTCACACGTGGGGTTCCCCAGAAACAGACTCAGAGATGGAGATCGATCAGTGTGCAGGAGGTTTACTGGGGAGCGAGGGAAGCAGGGTTGGGCAGAGGGGACAGTTGGACCGGGGTGCGATGGCAGCAGAGGCCTGAGTCAACTTTACAGTGTCCTGGAGCTGAAATGGCTTTCAGTGTTGTCCCACATTGAGGCGAAGGGGCCACGTCTTTGTCCCCATGTAAGTGATCAGTCACTGGATACAGACTGTTCTTGGGAAAGGTGTGTGGCCTTGGGCAATGCAGCTGCCTTCAGAATTCCTGGGGAGGGACTCAGGTATGGGCTGTCAGCTGGGAGTGGTCCTGGCAGCCGGGAGAAAGAGCGGCTCCGTGCTGGGGGGATCTGGCCAGCACTGCAGCATCTACCGCAGCTGTCACCAGGGCACCGAAGATTTACTGCCTGCACGATTATCCCGCTGAAGGAAATAAGAACACCTGCGTCTTGATTTATTTTTACCCTGTCTGAATATTCATTTATTGGTCACATAACTGTTACCATTTACTGACTTCCAACTAATGGGCTGGGCACGGAAGGGGCAGAAATGAATTAGGCAAATTTCCCATCCTGGAGTTTACAGGCTTTGTGGGGAGAGAGACACATAGATGGAGAGACAGTGGACAAGGATTTCCATGAGGCTCTTCCAGCTGGTGTAGCGCACAAAAATACTCTTCTGTGTTGGATACGGTGGTCACTTCGATGTTCAAATCCATGGTGTCAATGAGAGCTTGATGTAGATTGCGTCACACCTGAATATGTTAACCTTCAATCAAGGGACAGAGGTCATGGAATCTGGTAAACCCATTTGATTAGCTTCTTTTGGGAAAAGGAAGGAGTTAAGGGAAAGATGGCCTATTATTATACCCAAGTAATAATAAAAGTAACACTGAGCCCTTACTCTGTACCAGGGACTGCTCTGAAGACTATATACAGACTATTGTTTTTCTACTTTGCAGATGAGGAAATTATAAGAGAAATTTAAGAATTTTTGAATCTTTTTTTAAAAAAAGAATATAAAGGCAACTTTTTAAAAAAAAAAAAAGGCTAATAAACAAATCTAAAATTATATGCCCCCTTCGAATTTCCTTCTGATCTTTGTTAAATGTTTGTGAATGTGTTTTATAGTTTCTATCAATTTGTATGCTAGATTTGTATGTGCTTGTTTCTATGATTTGTATTTGCTGTTTTATTATATGTATTATTCTATTTATTTATAGTTTTATTTATTTTACGTTGGGGTCATATTTTCCTCTGTAACTTCATTTCTGAGGGACAATAAGAAAATGAAAAACAATAGGAAGGATGGCTCCCTGTGTGCAGAGGTTTCTGTGTTGGCTGTCTAATGGCCACTGACTGGCTTCGTATCTGGGTAGCTTTCAGGACCTGCGACAAGCAGTAGGCCCAGAGTGAAGAAGGAAGGTTGAGATGAGTTTCTAACTTAGTAAGTTGATATACATAAAAGTAATTGGGAAACGATAAAACACTGTGTCAATATGATATTTTCATTCTATCATTATCATCTGGATTTCGATAGAATCAAAATCTGGATTTGATAAATCCAGATGATTTTTGTTGTATTCAATGTGTGTCTCAGGTCTGCTTCCACCACCTTTAGATAAAAGCAAAGACCGATTTTTCCAGCAAGCATGATGTATCAGGGTGGGTGTTGTTCCCATTTAATAATCCTCCTGTGAAGCTTCCCCTTTACTTGTGACGTAGTGCCATGTCACACATGTGACTGCACCATGGCCAGGCAGGTCAAGTCAACAGGTCACAGGACTGGGGTGGGGAGGTGGTGGCTCCCGGAGAGCCTGGGCCACCCAGGGAGGAAACCACTGAGCAGCACCAGGTGAGCTCTGCCTTGTTGGGTGGGTTGCACCGTGTTGGCCAGAAATCCAGATTTCAGAATTTTATGAAATACCATGTGTGCCAAATAAAACACCCATGGACTGTATTTTAAAGAGCTGCACTACCTACAATCTCAGGCACAGTGGGAGGGATTCTGGAAGGGGAATTAGGAGATTGACCAGGGTGCAGGGTGCTGGAAATGTCATTCAAAGAGCCTGAGTTGGTACTTCCAGCTCTAAGATCTAGGACAAGCCACTTGTGCTTTATCAGCCTCTGTTTCTTCATCTATGATGAATCCTTTCTTTTTTCTTTTTTGGAGATAGAGGAGTAAAGGAAAGAGAGAGGGAGGATAAGAGATGGGAAAAGACTATGATGAAGCCTTTGCAAGTTTTCACAATGTGCAGGTGAGCACCTAACACCACCTGAGTGGGGCCCTAGTGATTCGGCCGGTGTTCAGCAGTGATTCTTGACCTTGGCTGCATGTCAGAATCACCTGGGGAGCAAAAATACCTCGCCAGACTGCACCTCAGACCTCTTACCCCATAATCTCTGAGGGTGAGATCTGACATCTGTATTTGGTTTTTAGTCTTCCCAGTTGAGTCCAGTGGCAGCCAAAGTGGAGAACTACTGCCTTGAAGTGTCTCTTAGAAATGCCTTCAGAACCTGTGGTCCATTCTTGGAAATCCCCAGGGAAGACCGTTCTTCACCCTTTAAAGAAGGGGTCATGTTTTGGAACTAGTCAAAAGGCAAAGCTTGTCAATTCAGGTAGGTAATGCCATTTGAATTCTTCCCCAAAAGCGAGTTAGAAGCTCTAAATCAGGAAAGGAAGCCCCTGGTGTCGTTAGAAATTGGCTCTGAGGAAGGCAGATATTCCAGAGGTCATTGTGGACGTCTGCAGAGCACAGGCATGATGGTGCAACACTGAGGGGTGGTGGGGAGTCCCCTAGTCACGGGGCACTGCCGTGGCCACCCAGTGCTGTGACCTCACGAGAACCCTCTGAGCTCTAAAGTACACAGCTTCCTTTGCAAGGGTCCAGGGTGACTGCGTCTCCTGGGGTTGCACAGGGAGCCCCCGCATGCCAGCTCTTGTTGGGAAATCACAAATAAAATAACGGACACTTCTCGAAGGTATTCTCTGGCGTCAGTGTGTGAAGAAGCCTAGGAGCTGTCCTCGGAGTCCCAGGGCCTGTGACTTCCCACCTCTCCTCTCCCTCTAGCCCTCCCCTCTCTTCCTGCTGGCCCTCTCACCTCCTCTATCAACTTGCTCTCCCTACCTCCCCTCCCCCACCACACTTGCCCTTTCCCCAAAAAGCCTGTAAGAAAAGGCAGGCCCCGCGGAAATTGCCCAGTGAATTTGAATCAATGAGATGTAAGTGCAGCCTTGAAAACAACCTTCCTCAGGTTCTGCACTGTGATTTGGTTCTACAGGAATAATTTAATTACTGGAGTATTTAATATATGTATTAATGTTCTAGGTCCGTGGTCTCCAATCAGTCTATAGCCTCAGAGCCTTCTCCAAATAAAGCCCAGTATTCACCCAAAGACGGAAACAACTGTTCTGGTTGCAGGGGGAGGGGGGCAGTGGGCCTGACCTAGCTCATTCCTCATTGTCCCCCAGAACCCCCCAGCAGTGCCCCAGGCATCTTCCCTGGAACCTTTAGGATACCTTGAAACAATGTACAATCCAACTAATCTAGCATCAGTCATAAGAGGGACATTAATTTGCAGGTGATGGTAAATTGGTAAGGTTGGCAGACAGCAGCGGGGAAGAGGTGTCACCAAACCAGCCAAGAGGGTGAAGAATGGAAACAATGATTCAGAAAAAAACATCAGGCTATTTGTATGTTTTAGGTGATGTCCAGCCATGAGGATACCCAGGAAAGGGCTCTTGGTGACTACTGGAATGGGTGAATTTAATGCAGATTTGTGGTGGAACAAGAATGCCCCTCTCCATCGGTGCAAGCTCATGTCTCTCACCTGTTTCAGGAAGAATTTCCTGATCTTTGCTGTCAGCAGCCTCCAGGGCTTTGGGGCAGCCTGGTTACCACCTTCTCTGGGTGTTTCTCCTGCTCAGCTACGAAAGAGGTAGAGCTTCAGGTAGAGAAAAGAGCTGGGACTTCAGAGTCAAACAGATGAATGTGGGTTCCATGTCACCTGGGGAAGAAGCCATACCTCTTTGAGCTTCCCTTTCTTCATCTGTAAAGCAGAGGTAATAAGTGCCCATTGAAGAACAGATGAGTTAAGGTGGCCAGCGCAGCGCCGGGTGCACGGCGGGGCTCCGTCACTATCAGTGCGGTCTGCTGTTGCCTGAGCAGGCTTTGAAGTCAGTAGCATTTCTCCCTGATTTCATTAAAGTAATACAGGTTCACGATGGAATATTTGAAAAAGATATGCGTATGTAAAGTGGGAAAAAATTACCTATTATTCTACAACCTAGCAACAGCCACTATTAATGTTTTGGTGTGTTCCCTTTCAGTCCTTTCTCTTTGTGTATTTAAACATATACTGATAAATGAATTTCACTCTATATCTAGTTTTCGATTCTCTTGTTCTTCTCTTAACATATCATGAATGTTTTCCCATGTCAGTTATAATTTTTTTAAAAATATGATTCTTAGTGGCTGCACGATATGCTATTATTGGATCTACCATAATTTACTTAGCCATTTCCCCAAGAGTCATTTAAGATGTTCCTTATTTTTTGCCATTACCAATGATCATTCATAATAACGTCAATTATCAATGTTGCAATGAACAGCCCTCTGCATATTCTTTTGGTCCATCTCTGATTATTTCATTTGAATAAGTTTCTAGAAGTATATTACTGGGTCAGAGGGAATATAAAGCTCCTGATATTTATTGCCAAACAAAAAGGTCGTATCGCTTTATACCCGTGAACTTGGTTTTGAGAGATGAGCAATTTCTGAGGTTGCATTTCCTCCTCTGTAAAATGTAGATAATAGCATGACCTTGACAGAGTTGTCTACAGCACAGAATGGGTTTGTGTACATGTGTAGATAAGTCCCTGGCGCGGCGCCTGGTGCACTTTTCCCTTTATCTTCTCGAGTGCTCAGCCAACTGTCGTACAAGAAGAACCATGTTATAATTACACTTTCCTTAAAACCCCAGGGCACCTCACACCCATGCGAGCAAACCTGAAGCCCCGAATAAATGCTGCTACCAATCCAGGACCAAGCTCTGTTTGGAACCCCCCATTTCCTGGAGTTCCTCACTCACCTCCCCCAGTGGCAGACAGTTCTCAGCCCCTCACCTCTGTGACGGTGAACTAGGGAAGCAACCACACAAAAGAGAAATGAGCCTTTCACAAAATGTTGATTAATCAGTGCTGGTTATGCCAATGGCTCACAGATTCTGAAAAAGAAATGGGCAGCCCCACTTGTGAGAGAGAAGGCCTCAAACCAGCCTGTGCCAGAGCAAGGGGGTAGCAGTGGCATAGCCCAGCAGGGCGGCCATGTCCAGTTGCACAGGTCGTGCACTGCACAGCCTTGGGGTGCATCTTCCATCATGGCCCATCACTCTCTCAGGGCTGCAGGGAGGTGGAGCTGCTCATGGGACCAAGGGTGTCTGGAAGTCAGGCCAAAAGCAGTGAGAATGACATAAATTAATACATGTATAGCATTTAGAACAGGGCCTGGTATCTGGTGATCACCCATAAATGAATAAAAGTTAACTCTGATTCTTATTCATATAAAGTTTGTGTTCCTGGGAAGGACTAGTTTGTCACAAACAATACAGACCAGACACAAAAATATCTGTTCTAGTTGTTCAGATAACTTAGGCATGTGAGGGTTTTTTTAATGAGGATTGGGTTGTTGAGATTATCAGTGGGCAGGTGGGTTGTTTGGGTCACAAGGAAAACGCCAGGGCCAGGGTCTAGGCCACTTCTGACACCAGCTGTGTGATCTTGCCCTCAACTGCAAAGGGGGTATTACCTTTCCTTCTAGACCTACTTGTTACTAAGTTACAAAATGGTAGATAGTTTTGATAAAGCAAGAGAAGGGTTGGTGAAAAGGAAATGATGGAAATTTGTATTCGAAGCAGTCGGGAAAAGCTGATGTACATCTCCAGGGTTATGCAGCCTTTTGAGATGAAAAGAGTGTGACATTCGGAAGCAGCAGCCCTGGGGTGGATTCTTGGTGTTTCCTTGGGCTAGTTTCTTACATTGTCTGTGTTTTCATTTCCTCACCTGTGAAATGGGGATAAATAATACCCCAATACTCACCCGGTAGACTTCTGACATGAAGATAAAGCCTTATTGGTATAAATGTGCTCTGAACACTGAAAAGCCCTGTACAATGGTGGTTTCTACTGCGGCTGAAATCTGTTATCAGAGTTCACAAACCAGCTTCTTTGCTTCTGCTGCCTACTGTGAAATAGCAAGTAACCAGACTTCTGTGTGCCAAGACAGAAATAAATGGATTTTTTAAATATTTGGTTTCGTTGCTTTTGTGTCATCGGCATGAGTCTGCTAGTGTCCTAGCACCCTCCTGCAACGATCCAGGCCTAGAAATGAGGCTGTGTGTACTTCCAGTGACACCAGGAGGAGGGACAAAGGCTGCTGTCTCCCTACCCACCTACACACTCCTGCTAATTGGGCTTCTTTGTTGCCCTTGCCAAAGGCTGGGGAGGAATGTGCCGCCCAGGCGGAATTCCTCTCTGCCCTGCCCTCCCCTCGAGGGCACCGCTCTGGAATTGCCTGTGTCTAACGAGAGTGTAGATTGAGAGAGAGGGCAGAGCCAGGAGCCACCAGCCTCCAGCCAGGAAGAAGTCGGGGACCCTAACTCCTCTCCCAAACTGCAAGTTAGGAGATGTTCAGGAGGACTCTGGGCATGTAGCACAGAGGAGCATGGGCTTTGGAGCTAGGAGACCTGGGTTCCAATCTGTCACTCGCCATATGATCTTGGTCACATTACACTAATCAAGACTGAGTCTCAGGTTCTTCATCTGTGAGCTGGGGACTTTTATACCTGCATCTTGGAGTTCTTATGAGGAGATTAAAGTAGATTGTGCAGTCTTGGGTTTATCGATCTGCTTGGGCTGCCATAACAAAATACTATAGACTGGGTGGATTCAACAACAGAAGTTTGTTTTGGTTCTGGATGCTGGAAGTCCAAGACCAAGGTGCTGGCATGGTTGGGTTTTCTGGTGAGGGTTCTCTTCCTGGCTTGAAGACGGCTGCCTTCTTGCTGTATCCTCACCTGGAAGAAAGAGATCAAGATCTTTCTCTCTCTCTCCCTCTTCTTATAGGGCCACAGTCATATTGATTTAGAGCCCCACCCTTATGATCTCACCGAACCTTAATCACTTCCTAAAGACCCTATTTCTACATATAGTCACATTGAGAGTTAGGGTTTCACATATGAATTTGAGGGAGACACAATTTAGTCCATAGCAGCAAGGAAAGTAGAACTGGACAAAATAATCAAAAGGAAGTAAAAATGGCGAAGAATAGAACATGAATGCCTAAATGAGGGATGGGTCCCACCAGCATTCTATAGACATCAATAGCCATCTTTCAGGTCCAGAGTGATGCAGATTGAACAGTGGGAGGTGCTGGGAATTGACAGAGAGCTCCCCTCCCAGACAGAGCAGTTTTGTGTGATGCAAAGTTAAGTGTAGGAAATTTTGAGAAATCGCACTGATATCCGTGTGATTTGGGGACTCCAACAGTACAGCTGGACTGGGGGAAAATGCAGAACAGCCTTCTTGGAGCTTCTCCCACTTGGCAAACGCTAGCATCCTGAGGCCTAGGCCAGAGGAGCCTCTAACCACATCATTATTCTTTCTTTATCCCAGTGAAAAGGATGGGAAATAATTGCCAAGGAATTATCAAGGAATAGGAGCAGGAAACAAAGATGGCCAGTGGCAGTCCTTCTAGATGGCCGTCGACCATTCCTCCCATCCAGAAGCAGGTCCCCTTGAACCTTGGCTGGCTTGTGACTTGCTCTGTCCTTAGGGTGTGGTGCAAGTGACATTGTGCCAGGTTCAGGGATAGACCTTTTGAGACCTGGCAGCTTCCACTTTTGTTCTCTCAGAGCCCAACTGTAACGTAAAGAAATCCAGCTTATCCTACAGGACAGAGAGGCAATGCAGGGAGAGAGGCCCTGGCAGATGAGAGGCACAGGAAGAAAGAGGAGCCACGTAGAAGACCACCTCAGTGCCCAGCCAGCAGCCTGTAAGGAGGCTGCCACGGGTCCTGAGCCCCGGTGGAGCTGCCCCAGCCCCACCACATGGAGCAAAGACAAGCTGTGCCCACTGAGCCCACATTAATTCATAATCCACAGAAGGGGGAGCTGTTGTTTTAAGGCACTGCGTTTTGGAGTGGTTTGTTAGGCAGCAATAGATAAACAAAGGAGGATCTTCACATGGAAACAGCCTGTGCACACCGAGCCCGGCACTCCACGTGGGCTGGATGTACCCCTGACCCAAGGGAGTGTCCGGGGGCAGAACAATGAACAGAACTAAAGCAAGCGAGTCTCTGGAGACATGGTGAAGGGAGGCTGCCCAGGGCCCAGTGTCGTCCTTTGTCATCGTGCTCAGGCAGCCAAAGGACTGGACAGATCATGGGCACCCAACCCCCGGGTCCTGTTCTGAGGGAAGGATTCAAACAGTGCCCAGGAAATAGGGAAAGTGGGACCTAAGGAGAATCTGCCCATATGATTTGGGGAGTAACAAGCCCAGAGAGAATTAATCTGAGCAAAAAATGAGGCAGGAAAAAAAAATATGGGACTTCTGTGGTCTGAACGATTGCATCCCCCCCACCAAATTCATATGCTAAACCTGTCTCCAATGCAAAGTATTAAAATGTGTGGCCTGTAGGGGGTGATGAGGTCATGAGGGTGGAGCCCTCAGAGATAGGATTAGTGCCCTTATAAAAGAGGCCTGAGGGAGCTTGTTCACCCCCTCCACGAGAGGACACACAGCAGGCATCATCTGTGAGGAACAGGGTGCCTTGATCTTGGGCTTCCCAGGCTCCAGAATGATAAGAACTAAATTTCTGTTGTTTATAAATTATTCAATCTCAGGTATCTTGTTGTAGCAGCACAAACAGACTAGACAGAGACCCAGGCAAAAACTCTGCTTCCCCTCTTTTGCCTTGCCCCCAAAAGAAGGAAAGAAACATGGTAAAAAGACCAAGAAAGGGCCCATTTTGACAAAACATTTCCCCCAATATAGAGAAGATAATTTTCTTCGCCAACTACTTTTGTAGTATCAGGTAAATCATGAGAAAATGGACTCTCTGAAATAAGAGAACAAAGGTGAAATAATAAACAGTGAGATGAAAAGGGAACTGGACCAATTAAGGCAAGAAATTGATGGTATCAGTGACACTGCAGAACCCAGAACCCTTTGAAAATGATGAGGAGTGGAACTATCACTCCTTTTTTGGTGGTATCACCATATATCACCATATCACAAAAAATTAGTGACCTGGTGGGAAAGCTTGGAAAAATTACATAGAATACAGAGGGAAAAGGCAAGGGGCAAAATGATATAACAGGATTACTATTAATCGTTATGGAGAAGAGATGAAGGAGATACAATGTTCTATGGGTGGTGACCTTCAGATAGACGATGGAACAATAGAAAGGAAAAATTATTAAAACACTGTTACACGAAAACATAACTGAAATTAAGGACTCATCAATTTGCTGAAAGGCTCACCAGTAGAAGATAAGTTCAATTAAGTTCAACAAGTATTTTTTAAGCCCCAACTCTGTATTCAGGCACTATGCCAGGGATGCAGAATACCAGGAAAAGCGTTTGCAAAAAGAGCCTGTCAACACGACGCTCACAGTTATGAGGAAAGACTGGTGCTGAACACACGATCGCCATAGCCACTGGGTGTTACGGGAAATGGAGAGGTGCTCTGGAGCACCTGGTGGGGAGGGAGGGGTCAGCTAGCCAAATCTTCATCCCTCTTGCCCATTTGTATTTAATCTCTGTTCTTGTCCCCAGGCCCAGTCAACCACTAAGCGACTTTCTGCCTCTGAAAATTTGCTGTTTTGGGATATTTCATTTAAATGGACCCATATAGTATGTGATCTCATGTCTGATTTTTTTTTTTCCCTTAGCATAATATTTTGGGTCACCTTCATTCTCAAAGGATGTTTTCATGGGATTCAGAGCTCTGGATTTACTTTTTTTTTTTTTTATTTTCAGCACTTTAAGGATGTTATTCAGTTGTCCTCTGACCACTATTTTTTCTAAAGACCAATTATGTGAAAAAAATTTTTTTAATGTGATATGTCATTTTTCTCTGGTTACTTTCAAGAGTTTCTCTATGTCTTTGGTTTTCAGCAGTTTTCTATGATGTATCTAGGCATAGTTTCTTCATATTTTATCTGCCTGGAGTTCACTGATATTCCTGAATTTATAATTTATATCTTTTACAAAAATTGGGGAGTTTTCAGCTGATAGTTCTTCAAATATTTTTTCCTACCCCCATTCTCTTTCTTCCTGTTCTTCCTGGACCCCAAATACATGTTTGCTAAATCTTTAGATTTTGTCTCTCTAGTCCCCAAGAGTGTTCATATTTTAAAAATATTTTTCTCTCTGTTTTTTAGACCAGATAATTTCTATTGATATATATTTGAGTGCACGGTCTCCTTCCTCTGTCATCTCTGTTATGCTGTCCATCCTATCCAGTAAATTTTTATCACGGATATTGTGTTTTACAGTTCTAGAATTTCTACTGGTTCTTCTTTTATCGTTCATGTTTCTCCGCTGATATTTCCTATCTTCTCCTTCATTGAGAGTTATTTTCCTTTACATTGCTGAACATAATATAATATTGCCTTTAAAAATGCTTGTATGCTAATTCCAATGTCTAGGTTATCTTGGGATTGATTTCTGTTCATTGCTTTTCTCTCAGATTACATTTTCCTTTCTTCGTATGTCAAGTAATTTCGGATAAGCATGCCAAGAGTCCTGGACACTGTTAATGTTTTGTGGTAGAGACTCTGGATTCTTTTATAATCTTCCAAACAGTGTGTGGATTTTGTTTGTTTTAGCAGCCAATTAACTTGGTTCAATTCAAGCTGAAAACTCAGTCTCTTGGGTAGCAATTTAAATATCAGACCATTCTTTGTTCTGAGCAAGGCTTCTTGGAGTCTGACCTGCACATGCATGGTTCAGGGTCCCGAGATTTGAGTAGAATTTTTACACAAAATTTGGGGCTCCATTTCTGGATCTCTCTCACTTCCTGATGTTGCCACTATTGTGGTTTTAGCCACCCCCAAGGTGCTGTGGTCTTCCATTAGTTTAAACGCTGCAACAGTGGGGAACTCGCCCGGTGCAGCTCCCCTTCTCTGTGTCATCTCCCTTCCGGAATCTGCCTCCTTTAGGCTTTCACTCTCCAAGTTTTGTAGACGCTTGTTTTTTTATGTTTTGTTTTGTTTTGCTTTTTGAATATATAGTTGTTATCTGGTCAGTCCAATAGAAATTTACTCAGCTATACCAGAAGCTCAGTCAGTGCTTTTACATCTGGGCATAGTTATTCATTTTAAAAATCAGTGGATGATTTTAAGCATTTGGCAAGACACAAAAGAAAAACTTACTAGTAAACTAGAAGGTAGAACTGAGGAAATTGCCAAATTATCCAAAATGAAACACAGAGAGATGACAATATGAAAAAAGGAGAAAATCTAGACTATGTCTAAGAACAATTCCAAACAGAGAGATTTGAGAAAATGGAGGAGAAGCCATATACAAATAAAAAATGGCTGAGAACTTTTAGTGATTGAAGACATCTATGAAGGTATCACAATGATCCCCAAACATGACGAATGAAACTAAAACTATAGAAAATGGGGTGAAACTGCAGAAAAAATAAGACAAAGGTCTCAAAATAACTGAATAGGAACAAATCATCTACAAAAGTAAAATGATTAGATTGACACAAATAACAACAGGAGCCCAACCTCTACCCCTCCCATGGAATTATACTTCAATTGCTGAGAGAAAATAACTGTCAACATAGAATATTATGCCTGGCTAACCTGTTATTCAAGAATGAGGACAAAATAAGACATGCTACAGAATAAACTTCAGGAAGAAAGAAGTTGAAACCAGAAGGGAGAAAGGGAGAATAATATTGGGCAAAGAAATTGGTAAACACATGAATAAATATAAATACACATTCACTTTTTGAAACATCAATAATCACAAATTCAAAGGTATGAAAACCAGGCAGAATTAAAATATTGAACAATAATAACTTTAAGGTGCAAAGGATTTTGGTGGGGGGACATTTAAACATTTTAAAGTTCTGGTAATATTCAGTGGAAGAATAGAGCTAACTTCAGACTTTGTGTGCATATAACATGTTTAAGGTTAAACAATAAAGAGAAGCATTAGAATATACAATTAAAAAAAGAAGTTTTGACAGAGGCACCAACATATAATAATATGCTACTTTCAAAATAGAGTGCTGCATCCAAATGAAGAATTTACAAAGGAAGTATTTGATACCCAGTTTCCATGACTCTGAGACCCATACAGCCAGATCCAGTATGTAAAACGGATCTGGGTGAGTATTTTGATGACAAGATTTTTCTGAGGAGGATTTTTGGAGATTTCCTGAAGTCCAGTCCCCTAAGGAGAGAGAGAGGCGAAAGAGTACCTCGTGTCTCAGTTCAGCCTATAAAGTGTACGGGCTGGGTGGTGGGGGTAACTCCTCAACTGGACGGCTCAGAGAGCCTGATTTTGTCACCCGCAGTTGGGAGACATCAGCTCTAATGGTTGACACAGGCCCGAGAAGCTCAAGAGCCTTTGGCAAGGAAGACAAAGTAGAGGATGGCATTTGGGAAGTCCCTCCATTCCCACTATGGTAGAGCGAAGGGCGCGTGACTGCTTCCCATGGATGAGAAGCAGATCATGCGGAGAGAGTCAGACGGGAGCCTAAATATTTAAGACCTGCCAGAGAAGATGGGGTGAGGCCCTGTGACGAGGACCTCTGGGGCTGAGAAGCTGGCCAACTGGAGGGACAGAATGCAGCCCCCACCCCAAGGGACTGGCAGCCAGAGCTTAACTGGGGCGTCTCTGGAGCTGGAGCCACTTATCAGTCAGCAGCCAAGTGAGGGCTTTACCGCCTGCTCCCAACCCCTCTCTAGGTTCCAACCCCGCAGGGGCCTGGAGCCCTGCTTGATAAACTGAGGGCAAGAGGGTAAAGGGAAGAAGAAGCTCACCATACCTTCTTTCCCTGACCCCAAGTTCCCGGCTCTCACAGGCCCTACCTAGGGAGGGGAGGAACCACCTGCAACTTGCCTATTTAGGGGTAGAAGATACCCACTTTGAATTGAAGATGCAAATGTTCATTCACGTAATAAATATTTGAGTGCCTACTCCGTGCTGGGCATTGGTTGACACTGGAGATTTAGTAGTGAACAAAATACATAAAAGTATCTTCTTTCATGGAGCAAACATTTTAATGGATTCATATCTAGGACTAGACATTCTTAAATTGATATTTTATGTTGTGACTTAAAGTGACCGTAAGACTATTACCTAAAAAGAGAGTAGAAAATTCAGGAAGCAAGTAAATATAAAACAATTATTTAAAATATTTGAACTTAAATGGATGGTTATTTACTAGACACACACTACCAAAAGAAAGCTGGTAGAACCATGTTATCATCAGAGAACATCCTGTTAACAAAGAATGTTAAGGATAAAAAAAAGCCCTGTAATCGATTGTTCAAATGGGAATAGCATAGGTGCTATTAATAAGGTCTATGAGGACAACATGTGTTATTATGAGGTGCTATTAATAAGATCTGTTAGAACAACATGTATCCATTAGGAATGTCTCAGGCAGACTGGGACCTATGGTCATTCAGGGGACAAGATCACTGCACAGTGGTAAGAGGGCTTCATGAATCTGTGACAATTCGGCAAAAATTGGCAGAATGACAAGGAGAAATGGACAGATCCATTGTCATAAAGGGGGATTTAAACACAACTCTCTACAACTGGCAGAGTAAACACAACAAAATTATTAGGGATACAGAATATTTTAACAACACAGTTAATAAACCTGATCTAAAACAGGGGTGGGTGAATTACAGCTCATGGGCCAATTCCGGCCCACCACCTGTTTTTGTAAATAAAGTTTTATTGCAATACAGCCACATTCATTTATTTATTTACTGAATGTGGCTACTTTGGGTCTACAACAGCAGTGTTGAGTAGCTGTGACAGAGACTGTATGGACCACAAACCTGAAAATCTTTACTTTTTGGCCCTTTGTGGGACATTTGCTGACCCTTGATCTAAAGCATTTATACAAAATGCTGCCTCTAAGCAATTAAAGACTGTTTATTCTTTTCAAGGACATGTGAACATTTGCAAAACTTGACCATGTAGAAAATATCAACTAATTTTAAAAATCCTAATATCATATATATATCTGTAAGAAAAAACCCCAATATCCTATGTATCTCTGACCGCCAAGCAATTAAATCAGAAATCAATAACTCAAAGATAACAAAACCCGTAAGTCAGAAATTCTTAAAATATCTTTTCAATAATTAATGAATCAAAGAAGAAATCTTAATGGAAATTATATATTTGAATTGGATGATAATAAAATGCTACATTTCAAAACCAGTGAGAAATGGCTGAAACAATTCTGAGAGCTATAGTTACATTTGAAAAGAAAACCCTACCCAAAAAGTAAGAAAAAGAACAAAAGAGTAAATTCAAAGTAGCAGAAAGGAAATTAACAAAATAGAAAATAAAGAGAACAGAAAAGAGCAACTAAATCAGAAAGCAAAAGATAAAGAATCTTTTATCAAAACAGACCAAGAGGGGGAATAAAAGACAAAAGGAACAAATAAACACTATTGAGAATGAAACTGCTTTGTGGTTAAATGGCAAAGGACTGGATAGAGCTGCTGAGAGATGGGCACAATGCGTTCTTTTTTTTCTTGGTCTCTGTACATTTCTGTATGTTTGAAAGATTTCAACACACACACACACACAAATCTGCAAGCAAACAAACAAACAGAGAGTATGGGCTCTGAATTCAAACTGCCTGAGTCCTAATAATGGTTCTACAATTTATTACTGAGCGCCTTGGGGACAGGTTACTTAAATTCCCTCTGCTTCTGTTCCCTCCTCTGTAAAATGGTGATGATAATAGCTTCTGGCCCATCAGCTCCACACCACCCGCTGCACGAGGCTCTGGGAATTCAGGACAAGGTTTCGTTGACTCTGATTTTTAAAACTCTTTCTCTAGAGTTAAGCTTGCCCAGAATCCCTTAACACTTCGCCCTCACCTTAAACTACCTGGAGACCTTGAGATGCCACCTGTGGGGCGAGGAGGGAATGTGGGGGAGGGTGTGGAGGAAAGGCCAGAGCTTGGAATGTACAAGGAAAAGAAAACCAGTCGTTATTAAATCCTCCCAGCGACTGAGCTAGTGCACTAGATGTGGTGCGGAAAGTAATAACAATGTCATCCGCCAGTCTTCTTGTCCATTTGGTATTGCATGTCAGATGTCTCCACGCCCTTGCGCATCCGATTCGCTGCTTCTAAAGACTGCCTGTCAGTCCAGTGGTGTCCCAAATCCCACCACGACCTCTCCTTATCCTTTCCTCTAGTCTAAGGCACTTAGATTGCCTTCAGTTCCCTACTACGAGAAACAATGCGTAAACTAATTTCTTCACAAATGGCCCCTTACAGAATCCTGCGAATCGTTTTCTGTGATTTACAACTGGGAGTGAACTTTCTGGGTCACAAAGAAGATAAATACCTGTTTAACGACACACTGCCAGGTTGTTTTTCAGAATAGCTGCACCCATGTGCGCTCCTACCAGCAGGGCAGGAAGAAACAGGAATCTTCATGCTCTGGTCACCAGCACAGGCTTTACCATGTCGTTTTCTGATTGACTCTCAGGAGTTCCTTGTATTCTAGAAACTGATGTTGTGTTATCATCTTTAGACACCAAGCATATTTTCTCCCAGTCTTCATGTGTCTGTGACATCGCTGTGATGTGCTTCATTGGAGGCTAGAGCTGGCCCTGGTCACTCAGCTCGAGGGCAGACTCAGGACTGGAACCCAGGTCAGTCTCCCTCTGAAGTCCATGCTCTTTCCATAGCATGCCTCTCCCACCCTCAAAAAAAACCAACCTGTTTTCTCCAAAGGGGGCAGTTCCCCGCTCAGTCAAGGCAACATTTGGATACTTGGAAAGGAAGTTAGTAGTGCATCCCCAGAAATTGCATGAGGTAACCTCCCACTAGTGTTGCAAAAGTCACGTTGATGCTTAAAAGATGAGGATTCATGATTTTTATAAGCCCTTTCCTGGAGCTGCTGGAAGCTCTCATTTCTCTTTGCCCATCTAAGCATGGGGTAGCCATCCCCTTCCCAGTTGTATGATAATTATCAGGCACTAAACCTACATCTAAATGGAGCATTGAACCACAGGTCCTCCTGGTGGCCTGAGAATCCCACTGGCACCCCAAGCTCAATATGCCAAGAAAGCCACCCCAGCCTGTGCACGTCCTCTGCCCAGCCTTGCCATCCGCAGGCAGCACCCTCATTTCCCCAGCATCCCACGTAAGGAACCTCGGGGATCTCACTTCTGACTTGCTTTCGCCCTGTTTTCTGCCAAGTCCTGCCCATCCTTTTCTCCCTGCTGTGCCAGGCGTCACTGCTGTCCCTCTGATCCAGCTTCTTCTCTGCAGCATCACATCCCTCCACCCCAAATTGTTGTCCCTCTGATGTCTCCATCACCTTTGTCCTGACCTAGCTACTTTCACGTAGCCATTCCTCACGGCTGAAAATGTGATCTGAGGCTTGGATGTGGGTTCCAGCCTTGCCATTCATCAGAATTGGCAGGAAAACCTTTCTCAGCCAGCAGTGGGTGCAGCAACAAGCGTTCAATAAACGCCCGCTCTGCGTTAAGTGCCATGATGGGCACGAGCAATTTACGGGAATGACATGATCCCTGTCCCCGATTTGCTCACAGTTTAGTAGGGAACAGACATTTAAGCCATCACATGCATCCAGTGTGATGAGTTGATAAAAGAGATGTGTTTGGAAGAAAGGATTGATTTGGCCCAAAAGAAGACAGAGACGGTTTGAAGACTTTTACGGGAGCTGACACCTGGGCTGAATCTGGAAGGGTGGGGATGAGTTTTCCAGGCCGACAGCGCTGCAGATGGCAAAAGCACGGCAAGACGGAGCCAGCGGCACCGTTAGGAATGCGGGTGTCTACCCCATCCTGCGCACAGCGTTCTGAGGAAAACACAGCGTGGGTTGCTAACAAGTGCTGTAGGGATGGATGCCATTAGTTGTTATTTAATAGAAATTTGCTTTCTGGGTTTGATCTGAAATAAGAGAAACACGAGCTTCTTGTGTCACCGGGTTTGGCCTATGCTGTGGCTGCCTTCCACATACCCACTCGGGTTGTGCCACGAGCAAAATGCCACATAAGACTATGCTTTCTGTTCAGCGTTGGCCTCAACACTCCTCCTCCTTATCTTCATGTGTGCGACGTGCATAAGATTTATGTGGGCGCTCCCGAGAGGCTGGGGTGGAGAAAGACTTGGGATGGTGGAGTCAGTCTGGACAGGGTTCAAATGCTGGTTCTGCCGCCTTCTATTTAATAATTCTGGCCCTGCCTCCAAGGCCGCCTTGGTTGGCTTGGGATGTTCCACAGCTCTTTGGGTACTGACTCCAGGACCCAACAGGTGGCTAAATACATCAACGGTGTGTGGGTTTCAGTGGTTTCATTCTGAAGGCCATCTTTTTCCTAAGTTTTGGGGGTGCATTCTACATGTAGCAGAAATGAAACCTAAACTTCTTCCTTTGGCCTATGGGCTTGTGTGGGTTAGCCTCGCTCATCTTCCGCTGCTTTCCTGTGAGCTCCTTACGCCCCGTTAACACTGGCCTTTCCCATTCCCACCTTGGGGACTTTGTACTTGCTCCTTCTGCCTAGAACTTGCTCTCACTTGATCTCTATGTGGCTGGCTTCTCAGCAGGTACCAGGTGTCCGTTCAAATGTCACCTCTTATTCCCCCACCCCAAGTCAGCTTGTTTTATTTTCTCCATAGCACTTCTTACCTGAAATCATCTTATTTATTTATTTACTTGTTTACCATCTATCTCCTCTGCTAGACCATAAGTTCTCTTTTAGCACGGATTTTATCTGTCCTGGTCACTGCTGTATCCCCCAAACCCAGAACATTGCTGAGTTTGCAGGTCATGCATATAATATGTATGCATGACACATTCAATAAATAAATGGTTTTGAATCAATGGGTAGTTGAATAAATGGATTTGCTGAAAGAAATACTTTCAGAAAGAAGAAGCAACTCTCTATTTGAATACAGGGGAAAGAACTTCTTTGGTACCTATCGATACCTGTGAAATGGAAACATAAATATTTGTGGAATTGAAACAGGAATGCATAATAAAGCTTTCAGTTGACAGTGTGATGAAAAGGCGATAAATGAATAATAATTACTAAGATTAGCATGCTGTGAGGGGCACTACGATGGAGCCTTGCATCGTTTAGGCCAACTTTTAATTCTGAAATAAAGTTTGGAAAAGTGTTTAAAAGGTTATAAAAGCTTTATGGCTATAATTCTCCTTTGGTCTGGGAGAGGCAAGGCCTGAGTTCAAATTCTGATTCTGCACCTTCTTAGCTCTTTGACTTCTTGCAATTCCCCTAACCTTCTTGGGTCTCCATTTACTCACCTGTGAAATGGGAACATACTAACCTCCATGGTGATATGAGGACTGACCGAGGTGATGGATAGAGTGCACGTGGTGCAGGATGGGGAGAGGGCAGGAACTGTCCCCACGTGACCCCACTCTCCTGTGGCTCTGCACTCCAGCCCTGGCAGTGTGAGCACAGAGGTCACGCCAGATAATGTCTGCTGCGTGCTGGCTGAGGGACACTCACTCTTCTCCAACTGCTGTGGTCAGAAGCCAGCTTTCCACAAGCCTCACAGACATGACGTAGTGGGGCTTGAATTTCATCCATGGCCAAAAAAAAAGAGAAAGAGAAAAAGTCCCGTCTTCCCGTCTTCTTGGCTCTCATGCGGCGTCTTCTGGGCTTTCCCTCAGACAGCAGAACTGACAGTGCCAAGGTCAAGCGTGTCGAGAAATGAAGCCCCCAGAGCTGGAGGATGGAATGTGTGGGGTGGGGACAAGGCTGAGGTTGTAGGAAGGGTGGTGCCATGGGCTGCTATGGGTAACTGCAGGGAGGCGCCCGAGCCCCAGACATCCCTTCGAGGCCCAGGCCGCCATGCTGAACAGTTGGAGAGGAAGCTGCTGCCTCCACAAGATGTTGTGCTGGTCCGTGGGACAGCCACTGTCATGAGTCCTTTCTGCGTGTGCCTCTTGTCAGGGCTGCCTGTGAAGACCCAGTGTCAGACACTGCTGCTTTGAGCTGGAATTAAGGAGGAAGTGTTCTGTGGCAGGGCTGGGGGTGGGGTTCCTCATCTTTCCTACCCTGATGGTCTCTCATCCGTTATGATTAATAATTGGGCATCAGAGAGCACTGTGTGCCTTCTGTGGCCCTGTCTATTCGATGGCTCTGTGCCTCTAAGGCTTCTGCTTTTGGCCTAGAAGATAGTTCCCCTATGGCCAGCAGCCACAGCAAGTTCTCTCCACTGGGCTCCTGGGGAGAGAAATCCCACCTCTGTTAATGGCTGGGGAGAGCACGGGGGCTCATGGTCTCCCGGGCACCCTCTGGGTCACTGGGTCTTGCCTGGTGTGATGGGAGGAGGACCAGCTGGCGGACGTTGCTTGGCAGGTGTGTGAGTCGCTGTTTCCAGCTGCCATGACGGTGCTGCTTCCCAGGATGACTTTGACGCATCCTGGCGCCACTCGCTGGGGGGGCTATAGGCCAAGTGGAAAGAGTAAATAGGGGACTGGAATCTGGAGGCCTGGATTCGAGCCCCACTTCTGCTTCTTCCTGGCCGTGGGATGCGGAACCCCGGAGTCCTCATCTCTACAGTGAAGGACTTGGGTCAGGGCCTGGAGACAGCTGAGGTCCTTCTCAGAGGCCCCACAGAAGACTTGCATGTGGGGGCAGGACGAGGTTTACCCAGGTCTGGAAAGCTGCTCAGCTCCAAATGCTGCAAGGATGGGCCCTGCCGCCTCCTGCTAGGCTGCGTTTGAGGAGCAGAGAACCTCGACGGCGCTGACGTACCTGTCCAAGGAGGGCTTCACTCTCATGTCACAGAGGGAGAGCTGTGACGGTGGGTTCTCAGCCCAGTGGCACGTCTTCTGTGGGCCGAGAAGCCCCAGGTCCCCCCACCAGCCTTGGCATCTGATCATTTCCCTTCCCGGGACAAACTTGTCACTCTCACTCCTATAATGAAGTGTCCAGATGGGAACACAATACAGATGTGGGCCAACTATTACAGAGGGATGCGAGAAAGCTGCTGAGTACTGTCTAGAATCCAGACATGTCCCCAGCTGGCCGTATCCTCTATTTATTCCAAATTCATGGCATCTTATTAAACATCTGTCCATCGCAAGCCGAGAGAAAGAGCTGTAGGTTTGTGCTCCTCGCGTTTGCGAGTGCGCCTGACGAGGTCCTGTGAGAGGGAAGCGCCGCCTCTGGCGCCCCCTGGAGGACGCTGGCGGGGGCTCGGCAGCCTCAGCCCCGTGAGCTGCTGTGTGTGTCTTGAAGCCGCCGATAGTTTAATGACCTGGTGTTTTGTTTATTAAAACATCATCCTGCGGGCTCTTTATACCACTGTAAAAATGGCTGGACTGAATGCCTGTGTGTCTTCTTAAGCCACTGCCTCTGGGCACTCTTCTTAGAATCTGGACACTGGAGGGCTGGGGGCTTCTCCAGGCCTCCGCTTGCTCATCTTTAAAATAAGGCAATTTTCCCAGCTCTAAACTACGACTCTTTGGGAATTAGATAAAGACCTGTCTTTTCAACTACAATAGCTGATATTTTTGTGAGTACTGCTCCTCTTTTAAGAATTTATTGTAGTCCTTAAAAAAAGGACTCAACCTTTTCCTAAGTTGATGCCTTCCAATTCCTATTTCTCACTGTCTCCTGCTGTTTTGCCATTCCTCACCCCCTCCCATCTCCCTAACTTGAAGAAGCCTCAAGCTCGGTGGGTAGCAGCCTAGAACAATGGTCAAGGGCAGGTCTCTGGAGGGGCCCAGGCTAGGTGTGTGCTCCAGGTCCATCACTGACCTGCTGAACAACCTTGGGTGAGTCACATGACCTCTCTGTGTCTGCTTCATTATCTGTAAAAAGGGGATGATGCCTTATAGGGTTGGTGATTAGTAAGACAAATGCATGTAAAGTGCTTAGAAGAGTGCAAAACAGCGTTCAAAAGAAACGTTCGTTGTTAGTTCATTGTTATTGTATTTCTACGGGGTGAGGTGGCCAGTAAAACCCAGGGTCACCACCAGACTCTTGTTCCCAAGAAAATACAACAGGCAAACAGAAGACATGGATGCTGAAGTTTCCAGTGATTTATGTTCTGCATAGGAGACTATCACAGGTCACTGTCCCCACCATCAGGAAGAGAGCCCAGCTGGCTGGCTCACAGTGGGCCTTGGAGAGTAGGAAAAGCCAAGGGCTTAAGAGAGGGGGTCACAGCCAGGAGGTTATTCATTGTGCACTAGACAATGGACACTAACTGAGGACCCCAGTGGGCTAGACCTGGCAGCTGGTACAAAAAAAGATCCTGCCATTGGAGTCTCAGGCCTGTGGGGGAGATAAACAGGTCCCAGACAATCACCTTGAGAGGGTGGCCTGAGAGGGCTGCAGAGGGGCATCCTAAGAGTCTGAAGATGATGGGGAGGGATTGGGTAGGGCACAAGACCAAGATATAGGACTGGCAAGATCCAAGGGAGTAAGAACTCTTGTGACATCAAAGGCTTCAGGGCCATTGTAGGCAAATCCACAAGCCACATGTCCCACAGGCCACCTGGCTTCTCAGAGAGACCCACACTGTTAACGGAGATGAAAAGTTAGAGAGCTACTTCTCAAAGTGAAAAAACATATACTTCTTTTTGCATGACACAAATGGCATGACAACGAAGCCAAATTTATTTTGAATTAAATCTTTTTTAAAAATATAACTGTATGTACATATATAAACTCTGAATAACCACTGTTTACCATGATGCTGTTTTTAGGGGCCCAGCCAGGAATAAGGGTCAGTACCTTGGAGAGCTCCAAGGGGTTCCAAAGAGCAGAGGCAGGCACCTAGTTCAGCGTGAGGCAGAGCCTGCTGAGGGGACAAGCAGCCCCTACCTGTGTGGGCATCAGCTGCGAAGGCTGGTGCTTCTCCTCTTAGGCGGAGGCCCCAGGGAGGGGGTGGGGGCCGATGTCCACCTTAGGAGCAAGGGGCCTAAGGTGGACATTTGGTATCTGCCCTCTCTCTGGATGGGGTCTTCCTGGTACCCAAGAGAGATCATTGCACCCCTCCTGGAGTCAGCTAGTAAGCCCTGTCACTAGGGTGTTTGTGGAATTTTTCTTTCTTAGAAATGGTTGGTAGCACTTCTTTTCTTGTGCAGGTGACTTAGGTATTTGAGACAAATGGTTGAAAGTGTTGCTGTTGCCTGAAGGCAGAACCACAGAACTGGGACGAGCTCAGTAGCAGTTCTGCCATTTCAGCCTCACGGATATGTGGATTTCTACAATTGCCTGATCACTCCAGGGCTTGTGGGTGGTTGAGATGCAGGGTAAGGCCTGGCTTGGAAGTGTCTGTGGTGGCTTTGGCCCTGAACACTGGAGGCTGATTAGGTTAGATACATTAATAAACCCAGTTGACTGCAACTGGGGGAGGTGCACCCGTATGCATCTGGTGTGGGCATGTGTGCTGTTCTTTTCCATCAGATGGGCATGCTGTTTGGAAATTTCTCTTCTGGAACAAGCCATTAAAAAGTAATTTATAGGTTCAGGAAAGTTCTCAGCCAGGTGTGGACTCCAGTGAACTGGTGGTGTCAGCAGAGTTCATCCTCAGGACCCCTCCACCTCCCCTCTTTCTGCCATCTCAGTCCTCCTACTAGTCACTTGTTCCACACGTGTTTATTGGATGTCTTTTTTGGTGCAGGCCCAGGGTATGCACTCATAACTATAACAACTGTATGCCCTAGATTTTCTGGGACAATTCTGATTATAGGGACATTTATTCTGTTCATTAAAAGTGATTTGTTAAATGTATGATTGAATGTGATTTGACTTTATGTTGTTATAAAACATAAATAAATTCATAGATCAGGAAAATAATCTTTGGTCGAACCACATGTCAGAATTTTGCGTGTAGGAAACATGACACTGTATATCTAAGACAGAGGGAGCAAATAATTTGCACCTCCTGAGCCAGTTCAATTCATGGAGGAGTTACCTGTATCAAGAAGTAGTCTGGGATCGTTATCGATTAGTGATGTCTGCCATGAGCATCATATTGTAATTGTTGTCATGTGGACTGTGTCTTTGGCACCAGCCACTTCTGTTCCAAGGGCCTACTGTCCTCATGCTGTTCCATGTCAATATAAAAAAATCCTGAGCAATTCAATAGGAAAGGGTTATTACCCTGGCACAGTAACCATCACAGAGGCTGGAAGAAACCTGTACCTCACCTGAACCCGCACAGATAGGCCAGGAGAAGGGAATATTTTGGGACTTCTCAGTATTCCTTGCACAACACATAGCAAGCTCTGCTCTGAACCCTGAAACTGGTTGCTTAGCTTGAGATGACCTAGTTTAAAGGGAAGATCCTGGTGTTAGGCGGCAGACAGACCTGGCTGTCAATCCTGAATCCTCCAGGCATAGCTGTGTGAACCCTGGGAAGTTTACTTATGATTGTGAGTTTATTCCTCTATAAAATGGAAATAATAATACCTACCTCTCAGGTTTACTATAAGAATTTAATCATATAATACATTTAAAGCACCCAAAATGGTGCCTGGCACATAGTAGGTGCTCCATAAACAGGATGTCTTGTAACGACAGCTTAGAAGGACCGTGGACAGCATTGCTTGCTCCAGATCAGCTATTTGAATAAACCTATTTTAAATAATGGATATCACTTGTAATTTGGGCAATAATTCCATCCCACTTCTACCCCCAAATCTGAAAAATAAATAAAGGAAGTGACCTTTACTAAATGATTTGGAATTTCGGTGGAAGGTTTTATAATTGCTAGTTAATGGGCTCGGGAAACCAGCTCTTGCGCAGTAATTGGAGGTGTGCAGGTCAGGACATTTAATTACGGCCTGGCCGCCTGGAATAGAAACCTTGCCACCATGACAACACCTTTCTGCATCTGCATGATTAAGTCAACAAATTGTTGGTTCCTAGCCCGAACTGGACTGCGACAAGGGCTTTCTCCCCATGGAATCTGCCTGTCATGGTGTGCCTGTCAAGTTCCTTTGCAAAGGCCAGGCTGTGGGGAGGGGAGACACACAGAGCGGGGGAGAAGACGCAGGCCTGCTCCAGAGGCACCTGCAGCCTAGCGGAGAGGACGAGCCTGGCAAGGCTGCACCTGCTGGGGACAGGACTGGCAGTGGGTGGTCTGTGGGGCAGCCCAGCAGAGTGGCCAGGAGAGCATGCCCTCGGGAGCCCGCCCGCCCAGGTGTGAGTCCAGCCCCACCACTCGTAGAAGAGCACCCCTTGGATGAGTGATTTAACCTCTTTGGGTCTACCTTTTCTTAATCTATAAAACGGGGATGATGATCGTATTTACGTCGTAGGGTTGTCGTGAGGATTAAATGGTGACAGTGTTTATAAAGTGCTTAGGACGATGTCCAGCACACAGTAAATGTCCTGCAAGCATTTGATAACATTATCAGGGCTATGGCTCTAATTGTCTGGAACGAGCAGTGACTTCTGGGGTCCGAGTCGTAAGGAAAGGCAGCAGGGCCTGCTGCGTGCCTCCTCCACGGCTGCACCCTTGGCGGGAGCCCCCTGATTCCTGCCCCTGCTCCCACTCCCAGGCACCTGGTGCCTTTGCTCTGCCTTTGTCCCCTTGACTTCCTGACCTGTTCCCACACACACCCCTTCAGACCCAGGCCAAGCATCACAACCATCCTAAAATCCTTCCTGGCCCTGCTCCATACCCAGACGGGGTTAATGGGCCCTTTTCTTGACCTCCCAGAGCATTTTTCACCTGGCAACATCAGCCCTTCCCACACTGTTGCCTGGTGTGTCTCCACCAGCCACGGTGGAGACAGGTGGACCTGGATGTGCTGGGAAAATCGCATCTGTTTCTGCCCCGACCTCTCATCTCTGCACGTGGCCATCCCATCGTGTGACTGGCTGGTAACTGCGCCTCCATGCAGGTCACTCTCTTCCCTCCCCGCCTCTGTCTCCCTGGCACTCCAGAGAGAGGAACCTGCGGTTTCTGATTTCCCTTCCTCTCTCTGTCCTCTGGGTTCCTGGCATCTACCGCAAGGCCTGACGCAGGATGGGGTCAGTGTGTGTTTGCCTTTCCTCCTCCCCCGCCCCGCGTCACAGCCTCTCTCGCGCAGGCTGACACACAGCGGGGCCTGACTGTGAGGACTGGGGGGGACAAGGCGGTGGCAGCAGCACCAGCACCGCAGGCAGGAGGAGCTGGGAGCAGAGCTCTCCACGGGAGAGAATGAAGTGTGCTCTACTTTTAATTCCGAAACCTGTCAACAGGCACTATCCCTCCCACATCAGAGCGCAGGAAAGCGGCGTGGTGGGGGTGGAGAGTGGGAGGGGGCCCGAGGGGGGATGTGTCAGGAGGAAGAGAGGAAATGGAGCCCAGTGGTGGCCCTGACTGCTCACTTGCCGCCCAGGGACCCTTCAGTGATTCACCTTGTCCTCCTGAGGGGCACGGGGTGTGCGTGGGGTGGCGGTGTGGGGTGAGGCGAGCGGTCACAGTCCAGATCCTGTCTGGCTGGCCTTCCTTGGATAAAGCAGAGACACAGGGACCATGTTATGCTGGGAGCCCCCACCGGCGGAGGCCCCCTGCAGCGCCCCTCGCCTCTGCCCCGCCAAGGCTCCCCCTCGGAAGTACCACGGAAGGAGAGCACAGAGGTGTCCCTTCCCGCTCAGCTTTCCTCATCATGGTGCCAGGACAGAGCCTCTGCCCCGGCTCTGGCTGTGACTGGTGGGGAGAAATGCTTCCCATTCTCATCACAGCCTCAGAAGGAGCTGGTGGCTTCCGTGCTGCTCTTACCCCGCTTAACGCATAAGACACTGGGGCTCATGGAGGTGAAGTTATTTGCCCAGGTCCAGAAGAGTCTAAGTGCTATGGCAGGGGCTCATCCCCACGTCTTTGGGCCTTCAAAGTGGTCAGCCACTGTGACATGCTCTCCCGTGGCGGGGGGAGGTCGGCGAGGGGAGTAGGCAAAGGACTGTGTGCAGGAGATCTCTGGATCTCCTTCCCCGACCCCGTGTAGTCAGGTTGGTCCCTGCCTGTCAGCAAGTTTCCTGAGATTGTGTCACCCAAGGCTGTCAACAGGAATAGTGGGGACAAGAAGGGGGCAGCTCTGCAGGGTGGCAGCTGGTCTAGGCTGAGAGGAGCCTTTGTGGGAACGTGAGGGTGTTGGTCTGGAGAACAGAGAGGAGTCCCTGGAACCTTCAGGAAGGGAGGCAGAGGGTGGGCTCTGGGGCCTTATCTCGCAGGGAGGATGAAGAGAACTGACATTTGGAGATACCTCCTGTGCACTGGCGGGTGCTGCTGCTGCTCTTGTGAGCATAGGTGAGTAACCTATGCTGACTGACCTCAACCGGGTGCCAGAAGCCAGGGGACATGGGGTGAGTCGGGTCCAGCACCTGGGTGCATGTGCTTTACAGAGGAGATGTGAGTGCATGCGTGCACGCACATGCGCACACACACACGCGCGCGCGCACACACACACACACATACACAGAACTCAAGGCATAAAGTGGCCTAACAGAGGGAGAAATCAGACCCTCAAAAGAGATGCTCTCCATCAGGACAGCGAGGCTGCCTTTGTGGAGGGGCGGCTCAGACACCCTTCTTCTCCCTTCCATTCACATCTTATGCCTTGTTCCCTTCTCTTCCCAGCTCTTGTTCTCATTTTAAACTGAGAACACAAGGTCTGGAAAGAGGATCCCAGCTCTTGCTCTGAGATCATCTTACCTGGGATGCAGTGATTTAGTGATTCATTGAACACCCCCTTGTGCCAGCCCTGTCCTCACTGCCCCCCTAAGAGGGGATACCATTATCACTGCCCAGTTACACATGTGGAAACTGAGGTTCAGAGGAAGAGCTGGCAATTTGCCCAAGGTCATCTGGACCCAGACCCGGACAGCCCTCTGTCATTCTGCCTCCCTCGTTGGATGGTGCACAGCTATATACCAGGAGGCGCTTTAATTTACAGGCATTGGACCAATTAGGTTCCCAACTGAAACATTAAATATTTAAAATCCTTTTATGTAGTTTAATTGTCTAGACACTATAGGGCTGGGGGAATGATCGGTCTTGTGGTACACTTGCTCACCAGGAAAGTTGGCCTCATTTTCTTCTAGAAGCTTCTTGCAGAATTAGCTCTTGTCTTCTGGATATATTTTATGTTGTAACCACTTCTTAGAATTTAAAAATGAGTATGTGTGTATGGGGAGGGGGTGCGGATGGGGGATGCTCTAAAATGATCATGGATGTGATAGTTAAATTCTCCATCTATCTGTGCTAACCAGCCCATTGGAGGGTAGTCATGAGGGCACCACAATTAAATGCGTGTGAATTTTTCTAGGCAGTTGTAGAGAATAGATTTTTATGAATCAAGCCACATTTTAAATGCTCCAAGTGGTGTAGATGAGTTTGACATCCATAGTAAATTACCTGATAATCGAAGGAAATCTAATTTCCTTCCCTCTTTCTCCTTTTCCCTCTTTCATAGAAAAGCTCTTCATATTTTGGGTGACCTTAGGGAGTTGAGCCCAAGATGAGGTTAGGACATCAGAGTTGTATATTTAAAATCAGTTCTGCCACTTGATAGTACGTGACCTTGTAGAAGCACCTGCTGTCGCTGAACTTCTGTTTCTGCAGCTGTGAAATGGGCACAGCCAGCCTCATCCGCAGGTTCGTCTTGAGGACAGAACAAGCTGACGTCCGTGTGGCACTGGGCACAGATCTTGGCGGAGGGTGGGCTCTCGGCTTTCACCCAGGAGCCTTCTGCCTGGGGGCGGTGAGAGCTGTGAAAGCAGAGAAAGCACAACTGTGGGCGAGTGCTAATCCAGGAAGGTGCAGGCAGGGGCTGCGGGACCACCTGGGAAGGAAGCCCACCTTTGTGGAGTATTTAGGGAGAAATCAGAGGTGGGGACGTTTGAAGTGGGTTTTACGGAGTAAATAGGAGTTGTTTGCTCAATTATTTATGTATACCTCATCTTATTCCAAATAAAGATTTAAAGTGGTTATACAGACATTCTACATGAAGGTAAAATAAAGTTAAGGAGGAAATCAGACCCAAGGAAACTAAGGGAAGAAAGCCATGGGGCAGGTTAGGACATAAACCCGCTAGAGGTGATTAACACATCTGGGGCTAAGCTTCTTAGCAAGGAAACAAAAAGGGAACGTGATCCGTTGGCAGTTCTTAGTCATCGTGTCCATATAACATCCAAACGCTTCAGGTGTGCGGGACTCTGCATAACCTAGTCATTACCCACGTCGCTGCAACAGTCATGCCATTCCAATGTGGTTGCTTCCGAGGGGAGTGTGCCCGGTGAGGAACACTGCTCCGGGCAGAGGGGACAGCATAAACCAGCTCGTGTCTTTCGGGGTCCAGTGGAGGGAATGTCTGCCGGCCTGTCGTCAGGGTGGCTCTTGGATGATGTGGCCCAGTGGGGCCTCTGGGTTCCTGTGGAGACAGTCTGGGGTCAATGGCATTGCACGTGGTGGGGGCCACAGGAAAGGCAATACTGGAGTGTGGGAGACTCACCTTGCAGACATACCAGGGCCAATCCTGTTCAGAGCTGGGACCAGACAGGGATCAGGGCTTCCGTGGCCCTTGCTCTTGGAACCATCCGTAGCCGCATTGGGGACTGAGAAGGTGGGGCCTCGGCAGTGCGGGCAGCCTGATTGGCGGACCGCCTCCCGGGGCTTGGGCCCCAGAGGCCACTCACCTCTATAAAGACATTGCAAGACTTTTTCTCATGAAATTGAAAAAAACAACAACGCATAATCTGCAGCCTGTCAGGAAGCAATACGAGAAACCTGAGCTGCCCCACTGTCAGAGCCTCATATTTTGGGGTTTTTGTCTGTGCTATTTTTGAGGCTGGTAAATTGGTTTCCTGTTTGTTGCAAAATGGGTGGTTGCTGCTGTCTGTGCCTGTGCTGGCTCTGGCCTGGAAGGAGGTGGCCTCACCAGCCCAGGCCCATCAGGAACTCGGGCTGGTTCTCTTGGGCTGGTTCCCGTCTGTGCAAGGGCCAAAGAGGAGCCCAGGTTGCCAGGGACAAGGAGCAGCGGCACCCTGCCAGCCGCTTCCCAGGACTGAAGTCATCACACTCATTTCGGTGGTGCCTCTCTCTGGAAAGACTGGCTTCATGTCACTAAGAGGGGACATTTTATACTCAACGGTCAACTTAGAGACTCAGTAGAGCAGGACAGGACTCGGAAGAAAGAGCCGTCTGTCATTGGGAGGATGTAAGGGAGAAAGAGAGAACAACTGATTTTAATTGATACTTGCTATGTGACTAAGTTTTCCCAACTTGTGTCTCATTTAATTGTTATTAATACATGTCATTCCCATGTTATAGGCAAGGAGCCTCAGGCTCAGAAACATTAAGTTGACTAGAATCACTTGCTCAGGACGTTGGCACTTGGGCCACTCCTTGGAGAACAAGTTCAATGTTCGTCTCCTTCACCGCCTTTCCATCACCTTTTTTGGTTGAAGCTGAAAGAGGCAAAAAAGCTTGTAAAAACTCAAAGCCAGGCAGTAGCTGAATCAGAAAGTTCATATAATAATTAGTGATGTCTAGTCTACTGCTTTCCCAAACTGCCTGAGATGCTTTCTAACCCGGCAGGGACTGGTGCCCGTTTGGCATTGGGCAGAGTTTGAACTCATGGCTAGGCCAGCCCCGCCCACCCAGCCTTGGGGTCTACACTCACACACTTTGCCTCTGTTCCTGAGTGGCTGGATGGTGGTGTCCCAGTGGGATCTCTGGGTCTAGGGCTCTGCCTCTCCCCTCCCCTACTCCTTGACACGCCTGTTCCAGATCCTGCAATTCCCCCGGTGTCTTTGGGGTTAAAGCAATTGAAGGCCCTTCTAACAGTGTAGGTCTGTTTTATTGGCTGGTTACTTCCTTTCAACAGTGGTTTTCAGTGGTTTCAACCTGTTCCTGGACCTCTGGGGACATTATTGTAAGGAGAACCAAAATCTATTTTCACATGTGTATTTTCTCAATCAACAGATTCTAAAAGTATCACTCATTTCTTGCTGGAGTCCTAAAATTCCCAAGGCTGGAACCACTACCTGGGGGCATTCTCAGGCATTAGTAGCTCTTCTTAAATGATCAGTTTTCCAGATTAACCCAACCCAGGGCTAGGCACAGGATGGGGCAGAGGGATAAGAAAAGTCATCAGCTGAGGTGGCATTGCCTTGAGGGACCTTGGAAAGGGGAGGAAGGGAGACCAGCTTTCGGGGAAGGATCACCTGGTGGGGGTATGGGCTCTTGCTCTCTGCAGTGTCCCGCACCTGGCTACTCCCTCTGCCTTAGACCACATCCTCGCCCTGTCTCTTCCTGCTGGGGAACCCCTCTTCCTTCCAGGCCAGCACAGATGGCCCACTGCATCTTCTGCTGCCTCTGGGTCCTAATGAGCTTTCCCTTATACTGCCTCTCTTCCCACTGGTCTGCGTTGTACCTCCTTGTAAGTTCTGTGTGACTTTATTCAATTCCACTCAGTAATCGTAACTCCATGAAAGTGAAGATAGTGTTAATTATAGTTTGTTCTCCCCTCAGTCATGGTTCAGGGCCTGATAATGTAGATGAAAGGGAGGGGGGAGGTTAGGTAGGTAGGTAGTGAATTCCTTCCTTTGTCACGGGGTAGGACCTGGCTGGAACATTATGGGGGAGGGCATATCCCAGCTCAAGCCCACCCTCTCACCCCGGGCTTGTCATCTCTCTGAAGGAGGCAGAGCATCACTGTGTTCCTCAACCCCTGGGTCCTTTGCAGATACAGGGAAAGGGGCACCTGCCTTGAGTTTGCATCTTCCCCCGTAAGTCCCTGTAGCTGGACACACTGAATTCCCTGCTGGGTTCTGAGCCTTCCCTTCTGTTCTCTATTGCTGTTTAGCAAACTACCCCAAACGTTAGTAGCTCTAAACAGTGATTTCTTATTTCTCACAATTCTGGCAGGGTGGTCCCCTGCTGCTCTTGGCGGGGCTGGCAGGTCCGGGGGGGCCTCGCTCACATGCTGAGGGTCCTGGTGCTGGCTCTGGGCTGCAGAGCACCCTGGTTCTCCACATGGCCTGCCGTCCTCCAGTGGGCCAGACCTGGCTTCTCCATGGCACAGTAGTCTCAGGATTCCAGGAATGTGACAGTGACACGCTGCCAAGCCTCTTAAGGCTGAGGCCAGAACTGGTGCGGCATCGCTTCACCACATTCTTTGGACTAAAGCAAAAATCAGGGCCAGCCAGATTCAAAAGAAGGGGAAACAGACTCCACCCCCTGGATGAAAGGAGCAGCGACGTCTTATTGCAAAGGATCTGGGACAATTTAGCAATAATTTACTGTATCCCCCTTTATTTGCTTTGAAAGAAAATCCTCTTTTTGGAAACCTTTGTGAAATGGCTTCTAAGGAAGCATTCTGAACTTGGCATGGTCAAGACCTTCAGGAACCGATGTTCTGGTCCTTGCCTGCCCCAAAGCTCAGCAAGAGGCTGTTTGCAGAGTGGAGCTGGGGACGGCTGCTTCCAAGGCACGTGGGCCCACTGTCCTGATCACCTGCGTGACCGTGCGCTCCACAGAGGAGCTTCTCAGGATCTGAGCCTTGACTGTACGCAGTTCCTCGGGCACCACTCAGATCAGGCTACATTTTTTCCTGGGGCCTCTGAGCATTATTCTCCCTATGAAAATAGACCCGAATGGTTTTGGGGGTTTTTTGTTTGTTTTGTTTCATTTTTTGTCATTTTCAACATGCATTTCTACACCCTTCTTCCTGGGTATAGAAGTTAGAATTTTTTGATCACAAGCAACTGGAAAACTAATTCTTGCTAACTTTTAAAAAAAGAAGAAATGTATTAAAGGAAAATGGGGGTTTCATGGAATTGGTGGGAGGCTGAAGAATTAGGCCAAGACAGAGCAAGAACCGAGATAAAGAGCTCTCAGACCAGACACACATTTACAGTCTGGCGGAGTGCTGACGGGCGCGGGCCAAGTGCTATAAGAATATCGAGGCTGCTGTGTCTTCGTCAGCCTGAGGGAGCTGGGGACGTTCCACAGAGTTGGCAGTGTTGACCTCAGAGGACAACAGGGAAAAGCATTCCAGGCTGATGGAATAGCATATGCAAAGGCACCGAAGCTTGAAAAAAGACAGCGTGTTTAGGGACCCCACAGATAGTTTAAGTGTGAATGTCAGGAGAAATACAGGAAAGAGGCGAAAAAGCGATCCTGGAAAGGGAGGCAGATGACAGACCGTGGAAGCCCTTAAGTGCTTACTGGGGAGCTGGGGTTGTCTCCTATTGGCCAGGGTTTTCCAAACTGGGTTTCTGGAACCCTTGTGGCCTGAGAGATATTAATAAATGTCCCTTGAGTAAAGGTTTTCCTGACTAAATAAGTTTGGGAAATGTGCATATTATTATGTATTGCATTTCCCTCTTGGAAGATCGTCAGGATATTAAAGGCTCTGAGAAGTCCTGCAGTAAAGAAAATGAGGGAGGAGACTAGTTGGAAGGCTGAAGTGGTGCTTCAGGTGAGACATGCTAAGTGCTGTCTGTCCGTAGGGGTAGAAAGGGAGGAATTTCTCCATTCCAACACCAGGGCAGACATAACTCAGCCCTACAGGGTGTTACTAGAGTAAAGCACATTAATTCTTTTGAAAAGCAATGAGCAGAAGATGGGGGCTGGGTTGTAAATCTACTAGAAAGGAACGTAGCTCATGTGGAAAGTGAGCTTTCTGACGAAAATGTTAATTTTTGGTAGCCAGCTCAAGTGTTTCTAGATGTGTTGTCATGACAAGCCCTTAGTTCCCTTTGGCTTTTGCTGAAAACGCTGGGTTTTCCCAGACTTGTGACTTTTGCTGCCATGATTGAACATCTCGGCCTTTTTGGTTCTAGAAGTGCAAAACATTTCCCCTCCTCCTATTGGAAGCTCTCTTTATATATTTTTTAAATAAAAAGAAGCATATAATTTAAAAATCCTCTTTCCTGCCTCTTCTCAGAAGGAGGGGAGGAAAAAGTTTCCCAGAGGAATTTGTCTTGGGCAGAAAAACAGAATTCAAGCCGGGGCTGCTGGGAGGGAGACCTGCAGCCTGCAGCTCGGACGCTTTGCTCAGCTTGCTCTGAGGCTGCAAAGTGTGTGACCCGCGGGTTCTCAGCGCAGATAATGAGGGCTCAGGGGAGCCACTGTAGCTGAGCCCTGGTTACAGATGAGCAAGAGTTTCCCAGAGCTTGAGCTCCTTAGCCCTGTGCTGGCCGGGGAGGCGCGTTCGCCCAGGTGCGGGTGTTGGTGGTGGCTGCTCCATGCTCCTCAAGGACATTTCTACAAAGAGGCCCCTGGGAGTGTCCTCATCTACGGGAGGACACCAGGTGGGGAAGACTCCGAGTGACAAAGAAAGGGACTGATTTGACGGGGACTTTTTTGCCATGGCCATCCCTGCTCACGCTAGGAATAAAAGGGAGAGAAAGATTTTGTTCATCGGTTTCATAACACAGCTTCCGGAAGCATCAGCAGGAGAGACAAAAGAAAGAGAGCAGGAGCTAACACCTGTCGAGCACCTGCTTCACGCCAGGAACTCGAAGCTTGTGTGTGTTTTCATTCACATGGGCACACCGGTCCTCAGCGCAAGCCTGTGAAGTACTTATTAATATTAGGGAAGAGTAGGGTACATGCTGTTGTTTTTTTAAAAAAACCTAAATTGTTTTATTAGTTAAAAAATAACATGCTTATTGTAGAAAATTTAGAAAACACTGAAAAGTACCAAGCAGAAAATAAAAAATGCTGATTCCTGGTGAGGGTAACTCACCTGCCCAGGATAATGGTGGAGCGTGGAATCGAACTAGGGAGCGGCCACGGCATGTGTCAAACCCCTCTCTTCACGCTCATTCGTTCGGCCGATACTGACCAAGTACCTTCTGTGGTCTTAGAATTCCAGGCCTACACGTCATCTAATTTAGCTCCTAATTTTACAGAACGGGAATTGCTCAGGAGGCAGTGGCAGGGCTGGGATTTGATCTCCAGGCAGGGCTGCCTTGTTCTATGTGCTTGGACTGTTCTCTGTCCTCTGCTGCTTTTTCCAGACCCCGAGGAGCGCGGCTGGTGCTGTCCTGGAGCTGCTCTGTTGTCCCAGCAGGTGGCAGTGGGACCAACCACAGATGACTGAGGCTCTGCTGGATTTGATTTTTGCTCAGGGAGAATAATTAGGTGGGAAATGGAGATTCCAGACACTGTTCAGAGGTGCTTTAGGGACTTAACGTTTTTCCCCCACAAGGCTTGAATGAACCCTGTGGTGCTGGACTAGAGTCACAGGTATCGTGTGTTTTTACCACATGTACAGACAGATACGGAAATACAGATGGGTAGTTCATGCATGCATGGGTTAGTATACATACATATATTCCCAGCTCTGTCCACCGAGAGCCCTAGAACCAATAACACTCCAATAGGAATGAGCACACCCACTGCCCAGATCTTAGTTTCTAAATAACGTTCTCTGAAAAAAGGAACCAGAGATCCCTGGAGAAATGATTGATTCCAGCCCTGGGCAGGGAAAACAACTCCCTTATTCCCCACCCCCGCAAAAAACCCATGAGCCTGAAGCATCTCGTAGTTTCAGAAAGTAAGGAAGTGTTTAAAAACAGAACAAAGCAAGACAAAAAGATGGTGGTATGTCTACAGGACCCAGGGGCCAACCAGAAAGAGCTCTAAATGGCAGAGCTGGAACAGTTTGAGCAGCAAAATGGATAACGATAGTATTGAATTATAGCCCAAAGAATACATGAGTATGTTTGTTATAAATAAATGAGTAAATAAATAACTAGGGCAGAAGGTGTAAATATTCTTTACAGAGTTCCAGATAATATGTATACTGCTCCCCTTCCAGCAATTGGAGCTTAATTTCCCCCTCCTGGAGTGTGGGCTAGACTTAGTGATTCACTTCCAAAGAATAGAGTACGGAAAGGGAAAAATAGTAACTTCACAGTTGATAAACCTGCCAGGCATCACCTTAACCAAGTGATCGAGGTTAACATCACCAGTAACAAGTCTTGCTGATATCACGTGACCCCAGAAAGGGGGAGAAGGGCACTTTGCTTCTGTGGCATTCCTCCTCAAAACCCATAACCCCAGTCTAATCACGAGACGGCATCAGACAAACCCAGATTGAGGGGTATTCTACAAAATACTAGACCAGTACGCTTTAAAAATATCGTGGTCATGAAAAGGAAAGACTGAAAAACTGTCAATGATCAGAGGAGAGTATGGAGATGTGACAGCTAAACGGTTTGGATACTGGAAGACAAAAAGGACATTCATGGAGACACTAGTGAAGTCCAAATGAAGTCTGGAGTTTAGTTAGTAGTATTTTACCAATGTTAATTTCTTAGTTTTGAGAAATGTACCACTGTTATAGAGGATATTAGCATTCGAGGAAACTGGTGGAAGGATATATAGGAACGCTGTACTATCTTGGCAATGTTCCTATAATTCTAAAATTATTCCAAAATAAAAAGTTTTTAAAAATTCTTCCCCAGCAATGCACAAAAGAAATACAAAATAGGGAAGGAAATACAAAAAAGCCTAATAAACATGGAGAAAGTTTAGTTTGCCTAAAAATAAAAAAAAAGGCAAGTTACAATAACAAGATACCATTTTTACCCATCAAACTGGCAGCCATATTTTTATAAAAACATAATACATAGGTTTTTGTGTAAGATGTAAGGACCTGGACATTCTAAACAACCGATGTCAAGAGCACAAATTGCTTCAAATATCCAGAGGGCAGTATGGCAGTATAGAGCAAATAGTTGTACATTTTTACCCACAAATTCCCCTTTTGGGGATTATACTAGCAAAATAATCACTGATGTGAATAAGAATTACCTAGAAGGGATGATCTTTACAGCATTGTTTGCAATAGTAAAAGACTGGAAACAATCTAAATATACAAGAACGTGGCAATTGATTCTATAAGTTATGGTACATCTATACAGTGACATACCATGTAGCAAATGAAAATAATATCATAGAATACTGTTTAATAAATGAAAAGATAGTTATGATATAATAAGTGAGGACAAAAGGCATACAGAATGATCTAAATTTAGGGGAATAGTATAGATGTACATATAAAAATATTTAAAGGGAAAACCACAAAATGTTTTTTAAGAATACTTTCTGAGTGGTGGAATTACCATGAATTTTTATTTTCTTCTTTGTGCTTTTCTGCATCTTCTAAATTTTCTACACTGTTGTTCCTTGCTCAAAGGGCCTATATGCTAAGCCCTCTCTGGGGGAATCATAGTGCACATGGTAAAATTCTGAGTCCTGTAGGACAGAAACCTTTCTACTTTCTACTTTGGTAAACTCAGTTTTCCCTGTATTTTATTTTATAGATTATTTTTTTCGTTATTGTATTCCCAGAATTATGCCTAGCACATAGTTGATGTTCACTACATGAATGAATGCTTATGACCCGGTGGGAAAGGCACCAGGCTCGAGCCACTAGTAGGGCCACTCTGCAGACAAGGGGCCTCCGTGGTGAGGCGGAAGAAACCCAGGAACCCAGGTGAGGTGTCAGGAGCAATTGGCATTCCCAGGATCAGACTATGCGGATGCCCCAGAAAGCCCCAGAATGGAGCAGGCCCTAAGTTCCCAGAGCCTGAGGTCTCTGTGGTGGCATGTGATTCTGGGTATGGCCACTGCTTCAGGACACATAGGACAAGAGCCTCGCAGGACGGCCCCCTCCTGTGTAAGCCAGTTCTGACGCTTGGGAACTCTTCCTGAGGTTGAACTGAAGTCCTCCACCCCACACCTCCATTAACTGTTAGCTGTCTGGGGTAATGGTCAAATCACTCTGCCACGTGGTGGCCATCCACATTGGGAAGAGCAGAATGCAGGATCCCCAGAACCTTCTCCTCCCCCCTCTGTTCATCTCCTGGTCCTTCAAGGATGCGGCTTCTATCCCTGCAGGGCTCTGGGGGAGTCAGGCAATACCGCCAGCCAAGCACAGCTACTTTAAGTTACTCTGCATTTCCTGCCACAGTGCTGGTCTTTCTGCCCACTATTCCTTGTTTTCTGTCCAGTCATCTGCAGTGTATGCAATGAAGCTTGAGGGGAACTGCCATGTGTAGGCTTCACTGGCCATGGAAGGTGTCCTTTCTCTAAGTCAAGGTCATGGCTAGAGGGAAGGCGCCAGCCAGGACAGCTTCTGCAAGGCTGACCCATCTCATGCTCGCTGGTCTCCTTACGGCAGCCGTTTCCATGATCCTTGGTGGTTTGTGGCTGCTGGGAGGGCAGGTTTCAGGACGGCAGCGGCTGACTGCTTTCCCCTGCACTTCTCAAGCCTCCTGCCTCTGGCCCTGAGTGCCTGCTCAGTATGTCAGGAGAAGGACAAAGGACATATGGCAAAAGGCAGGGCCACCATGGCTGGTGGAAGTCAGAGTCCTAGAGAGAGAAGCTGGAAGGGGGATTGAGTTACACATCCATTCATCCACTCAACAGACAGTTCCTGGGGCCTCCTGGGTACAGTGTGCCTGAGAGAAAGCCCTTTTGCCCTGCAGGAGCCGCCCTTCCCTCCCATGGACGCAGCCCTGCCTCCTGGGCCAGACTCCCAGGCCCAAGAAGATGAAGCCCTGTCCCAGGGGAATGTTCCCTGAACAGCTTTATTTATGCTCAGTGTTGCCAGGTCCTGGGTGGATGTTGGAGACAAAGGCATAGCTCCCACCTCCAGCAACTCAGGATGTGGCAGGTACAGACAGATGACTAAATGATGGCATGTGAGAGGTGCCATGATAAATAGTCGGGGACATACAGAGTAGAAGGAAGAGTGGTCGCTTCTGCCTGGGTGAGGTGTGGAGAGTGTATCTGGAAAGCCTTCATGAAGGAGGTGCCCCTCGAGCTGGGCTAGACAGCTAAGCAGGGGCTCCCAGGTGGTCTGAAGAATGGCATTGAGGAGAGGGTGGAGGGTGTGATGCCTGAGAAAAGCATGATGCACTGAGGAATTGAAAATAAATTAGTAGGTTTGAAGCATGGGGTGTAGGCATGGGGAGGGAAAATGGTTGTCTGGAGAGGTGAGTAGGAGCCAAGTCAGGAAATGCCTTGTATGCCTGTTATATTGGCTAGTATTTGATTTTCTGCATATGAAAACAACAACAAAGTAAAATAACAGTGGCTTAAACACAAAAAGGTTTATTTTCTTTTCTTATAAAAGAGCCAAAGGCAGCCAGCCTAGGCTTGGTATATAATAGCTCCATAGTATCAGCAATATCCCGGGCTCCTTCTCTCTTTTGGCCCCTCCATCCATAGAGGGTGACTTCCATCCTGAAGGTCACCTCATGTTCTAAAAAAGCTGCTGGAGCACCAGCCATCACATCCATTTTTACATAAAGGAACTGGAGAAAGGTAGAAGGGCCATGCAGCCATCAATGTGCCTTTCAAAGAACCTTCTTGATAGTTCTACCTAATGATTTGCACTTTTATTGGCCAGGGCTTAGTCACTAAGCTGCAAGGAACGATGGAAGGTGGGAGTTTACAAAACAAAATGTTCTGTTTCGGCAAGGTGCTAACGAGTCAGAAAGAATTTACCCAGCAAAGAAAGGAATAGGGTGTTCTGGGGAAAAAGAGCACCAGATGCCCAGGTCTGCAGGGTGACACAGCACAGGCTATTGAGGAACAGTGAGTGGACATGACAGGCTTGAATATAGACTCTGTGTGTGTGTGTGTGTGTGTGTGTGTGTGTGTGTGTGTGTGTGTGCGCGCGCGCGCGCTGTGAGGAAGAGGTTATAGATGACTGCAGAGGCTAGAATGGAGCTAGACTATGGGCGACCATGCCTGCAGTGGCAGGGAGTTTGGATTTTATTCCACAGGAAAGGGTGAATCGTGCAGAGGCTTTCAGGAGGAAGGTTAATTGCATGTGTGTTTTTGGAAGATCAGTGTGAACACCAGTTGGGGAGACAAGGGAGAGGGGTTGGGAGTCAGAATGGGTACATCTTATTCATGGGGCCGTGAGGGAACATAGGCTGTGCTAGGATGGGTGTTGGAATCAGGGGGATGAAGTTGGCTTGATGGGAAGGGGCCACGTTGGGCCCTGGAGACTTGCAGTGGTAAGAAACTGTGAGCCGCTGCAGGTTTTGTAGTTGTGGAGTGATGTGTGAACTCACGGATAGATAAAGGGTTTCCTACCTATGGATTTGCCCATGTCTTTGGCAGGGGGTGCCTGCTCTTGCTCCTAGAGGAAGGCAAAAAGGAAACTCATTTTTAATGCTTACCTTATGGGCACCAGATTTACCACCTCTTATCTCATTTTGCAGATCTGAAAACAGAAGCACAGAGAGGTTAGGCAACATGTCCAAGGTCACACAGTGTCTTGGTCCATTTGTGTTGCTATAAAGGAATACCTGAGGCTGGATAATTTATAAAGAAAAGAGGGTTGTTTGGCTCACAGTTCTGCAAGCTGTGCAAGAAGCATGGCACCAGCATCTGCTTCTGGTGAGGGCTTCAGGAGCTTCCATTCAAGGCAGAAGGCAAAGGGGGAGCCGGCGTGTGCAGAGATCATATGGCGAGAGAGACAGCAAGAGGGAGGGGGCCGTGCCAGGCTCCTGTTAACAACCAGCTGTCGTGGAAATTAATAGAGCAAGAACTGACTCATTACCTGGAGGACGGCACCAAGCCGTTCATGAGGGATCCACCCCCATGACCCAAACACCTCCCATTAGGCCCCGTCTCCAACACCGGGGATCAAATTTCAGCATGAGGTTTGGAAGGACAAACATCCAAACTGTAGCACACAGTTAGGAAGTGGCAGAGCCAGAGAAGCCTGTTCCACTAGCCACCTCTGACCCTGGAGTCAGAAAATAGCACCTGGCCCTGTTTTGTAGACTAGCTGCTTTTATTCCGTGGGATTATTTTGTTTTATGTGGCATGGGGTTTGAGCTGGGTGTCATGTGTGATCCTGTCTGATGACAAGCTGTGTATGCATAAGCTTCTGTCATGTGTACTTATTCAAATGAGGCTGTAATGAGTGTCTCAGTGAGGCAGCACGACAGGAGAGGGAGGGCAGGGCGTGGGCAACTGTCTGGTCCCAACTCGGCCGGTGACTACATTGGTGACCAAGGTCTCAGCCCTCTGCTTCCTGTTTAGTTTCCTCCTCAGTGAACTGCGGGGTTCAGACTAGATCGATAGTTTCCAAATAGTCTGTGTGCTCCACCCTCACGATTTATGCCACGCTAGCCTATCACCTACGATAGAATTCATGTAAATTCTTCTCTAAACATATTTACATTGATCTAATTTTCTTACTTAGCTTTGACCTAGATGATAAGGTCTATAAAATTATGGGTTTGATTTTATTTTCTCCAAGTCACATTAAAATAAACTCATAAGCATTGTGTCTTGGCCTTTTGGCTAAGACCAAGTATAAAATAAACTTACAACTATAAATAAAGTTGGCCTTCCTAACAAGCATAGCTCACAAATGTAGAACTCATGCATTGTATGTATATGAACTCATTTCACCTTCGCTGTAACTTTATGAAGTAAGTACTTTCTCATCGCCATTTTACAGATGAGGAAACTGAAGCGCAGAGTGATTATGTAACATGCCCAAGATCTTACAGCTAGATCCACCTAAAATAATCTTGCAACCCACCAGTGATGTGTGCTCCCCCCTTGGGCTCCGTCTGAGATGCCACGATTCTACGTTGAATTCTGTGGCTGCAGGTGTGGCCATGACTTTGGTCCAGGGAAGGCGGTGCTGCCCCAGGAGGGCACCCGCAGCAGCCACCGGGGCAGGCAGGGTGAGCACAGGGTCGTGCTGACCCACTGGGTACCTGGAGGGACAGGGAGCGGGACGCAGGTGGCTGCAGGGTTTTGCTCCCCCATTCCCTGGAGCTGGGATGGGTCACCAACAAAAAAGTCGTGGGGTTGGCAGGACATACTGGACTCAGCTTCAGGGGAAAGGGGCCGAGCTCGGCTGCCAAGAGAGTGGAGAAGGAGAAGAGAGGAGCAGCTGGCTGCCCTCCTTTCCAGCGGCGAGTTTGCAGACACTTACTCCATTAGACGTTCATTTCTAGCAGAAGGATTTACACCATTCCCAGCTTTCTTCGGATTTTTCTCCCTTGGAGGAGATACAAATGAGAAACCCTTGTGTCCAGGCACTGATTACTTGGACCACATCCTAGCACGCCGTTGCTAGCAGAATGGCTCGTGACTAACCTGGCTTCCCTGTAACAAATGGCTTGGCGGGGTCCCAGAGCGCACCAGAGTGCGGGATCCGTGGTGGAGCTTGTTGCTGGCTGCGAAGGAGAACAGCCCGGCTGCTCCCTCCCGCTAGGCCTCCCTCTCCCTCCGCCCCAGAGGGCCCTGGCTCCTGACCTTCTGCTTGGGGTCACTGGCCAAGTGGCCTTGGGTAGCCACTTTTCCTCTCTGTGTCTGTGCTTGTCTGGATGTCACCTGAACTGTCTCATAGTTGAGGATCTGTCAAGGGGTCCCACAAATGCCCAGAAACTCGGCCATCAGCCGTGGTCACCACAGACATCTGCTCGCTCCCTCCCTTCCTGCACGGGCTCCCACTTAGGCACACCTGCCACCCCTGAAGCTGCTCGGAGAAGCTTCGCCCTTGTCCCCTCTGTCAGGTGGTAGCCACACCTCGCCCGTGGGCTCTATCTCCTCAGGCCCAGGGCAATCCTGACTTGGACAGAGGTGGGAGGCTGGGTGGATAGAGGCTGGCACCTGGTCACCTGAGCTCCAGAGCAGTTTTGCTTGAGCCCAAAGTCACAGGAGGCCCCTTTAAGGAGGTCTCTTGGCTTCTGTCTCTGACCTCTCTCTCCATGAGGGCTCAAAACCACGAGGGGACCTAAGGACACCCACCCCACTCCTTACTCATTTCTCTCCCTACCTCTGCCCTGACTCCTCTTCTAAAATTCCCTCCCACCTTTCACATTACTTTGCATGTGAATGGAGCCACAGAAGACTTGGTCTGCTGTCTGCCTGGCGGGGAGGGGGATTGTTGCCCAGATCTGCACCGTCCAATAGGGTCAGCAGTTGAAATGCAGCTAGTGCAACTGAGGAACTGGACTTCTAATTTTCATAGAAATTTAAATTTAAAAACTAGAGCAGTGTATAACATGTTCCCATTAAACACGATTTCATTGCTCTGGAAGTACTGCAGTTCACATTGACCTTTGCGTCCCGTAAGACGTTATTGCTGCATTGTAGTGCGTGTGTCAGACACAGGCATTGTTTCCACCACTTCATTCATAGTTTTTTTAATATTTATTACCCAATGAAATTATAGTGTTTTGGATATATTGAGTTAAATGAATTACATTATTAAAATTAATTTCGCCTTTTTTTTTTGGTCCTTTTTTAATGTGGCTACTAGAAAATCACACACGTAGCATATATTTTTATTGGATATTGTTGGTCTAGAACAGGAGTCAGCAAGCTTTTCCAATAAGAGGCCAGGTAGCAAATATTTTAGGCTTTGCAGGCCATACAGTCCCTGTCACAACTACTCAATGCTGCCAGTGCAGTGCTGAAGCAGCCAGAGACAATACATAAAGGAATAGGCGTGGCTGTGTCCCAATAAAACTTCATTTACAAAAACAGACAGCAGGCCGGATTTGGCCTGTGGGCTGCAGTTTGCAGACTCCTGGTCTAGAGTAACAGCAGCCAACCAGAAATGGACCATAAGATTTAAAATTGGACAATGAAGAGTAAGTGAGCAGCTTCAGGCTGGGCTGAGGAGCTGGGCAGGCCCTCGGCAGAGGATAGGGTAAGACAGGTCGTCCAGAAAGATAACAGGACAGGAAACTCACCTTGACTGAGTGCCTAGTCTGCGCCAGACATTTTTCACATGTTTTCCTTGTACTGCCTCCTGTAATGCTCTCAACAAACCTGTAGGGAGGGTCCAAGTACCATTATTGTTCCCATTTTCCAGATAAGGAAATCGAGGCACTGCAGGGCAAGGTAACCTGCCCAGGACCACAGTGTGAGGGCAAGCCAGGATCCACGCCCTGGCAGCGGCCCCTGTGTGCTGTGCCACCTGTCACATGCTCTCTTTTCTCACCATATCTCCTGACACTTTCATGAGATAGGTGTTAGTAACCTCATTTTACAGGGACAAGAACTTGCCTGAGTCCCACATCTGCTACCTGAGCCCATCCTTGGTCCTAAGTCACCTGCCTTCAAAGCAAATGCTCCATCCACTGTGTGTCTCCTTCCAAGGACTGCTCTTGCCTGCAAAACTGGGCCTGGATGCCTGCCCTGTTGTAAGCGTTGACTCCCTGGCACCTGCGGCAAGGAGAGGTCTCTTGGCGTAAGACCAGATGGTCTCCCTGCTCGTCCTGGATGCTGGTGGGATCCTCTGGGGGGGTTGGGGCTTCTGGACTCCACGGCACCTCCTCTCCTCAACACAGGCCAAAGAAAAGGAGGTCACACCCTGGCAGCCACTTGAAGAAGTCACTTGTCTTTGTGCTGTTCAGCTGCCTTCTCCTGGGTTCTTACTCATCCAGGGAGGCTACAAAGAGCTCCCTGTAGGGACACCAGGGAAGCATTTTTCTATGTACATATATAAATTGAGATGAAATTGGTATCATAGTTTATATACAGCTTTATATTCTGTTTTTTGCCTCATTTAATGTTATCATGGGAAATTTCCTACATCAACAAATATTTTCAAAATCAGAAGTTTTGGTGACTTCTCCACGTTCCATTCCATAGAGTTGTCAGAATTTATTTAACCACACACCTTGTTGGATGTTTAGGTTGTTGACAATTTTTTCCCATGATAAGTAACACTATGATAAACGTCTTTGTACACAAATTTCTGATCTGTTGTTCTTTTGATCTATCCTAAATTTCTAGAAGTGGATTTACTTGCTCAAAGTATGTCAAATTCCGAATGCAACCCCCACCTCCCATTCCCTGCCTACTCGGTTTTGAGACCTCAGGTGATGGGCAGAGAGGAGAACTGAAAGCTGTGGAGAAGCTGAACTGAGTTGCACGCAGAAGGGCCTGGCCGCTTGGCCGGGGACGAGGGGGAACTGAAGGGGGAAGTCAGGACAGGTTTGAGGAGCAGAAAGAGAGTGATGTGAGCAGCTGCCCTGAGGAGCGCTACTTGTGAAAAAGAGAGTGATGTCCACAGAATTTTTAGGAAGCTTTGCTGTGACTTGTGCAAGAGAGTTTCCCTTTGCTGCCTTCCTGGGAGACTTCAGTCAAGAATAGAATTTAGCTGTATTTTTGCCGAGGCAGGAGTATGGCTTGAGGCCAGGAGTTCAAGACCGGCTTGGGCAACATAGCAAGACCCTGTCTCTAAAAAAAAATTTTTTAAATAGTGGCTCACACCTGTAGTCCCAGATACTCAGGAGGCTGAGGCAAGACGATTGCTTGAGCCCAGGAGTTCAAGGCTGTAATAACCTATGATCGCACCATTGCACTCTATCCTGGGCAACAGAGTGAGACCCTGTCTCTTAAAAAAAAAAAAGAAAGAAAAGAAAGAAAAAAAGAAAACCAAAAAAGCAGTATTTTTCAAAACTTTGGGGAACTAGATATATGATGTTTCTTTCGGATATATCTCCACATTGAGATAGGCACTTAGGTTCAGTTTTATTTAGGCTACAGGTTTTGGTAGAGATTATTAAATTACCTGCCAGAAAAAAATCTAAAAACTTACACTCTAACCAGGGTTTTGTGCCTAATAATTGCAAAAGAGCATTTTCTATGCACACCAGGCTGTGGTCATAAGAGGACTACGCTAGAATTATGAGGCTTGATTCTAGGCCAAGCTCTTCTCATTAATTTGCTTGAGCAAGTCATTGCAACTCTGAAGCCCCGGTCCCATTGCTTGTGTAACCAGCTTGCCTGTCCCAGCCCCTCACAGTTTGGGGTGTTGCTGCTGTGCCCCAGGACACCCCCAGAGTGCATAAGTGAAAACTCCCCACCCACCCAGGCATGGGAGCAGTGAGCCAGGAGCAATTGCTGTCCCTGCCCTGGGTCCCAAGATTCCCCCAGAGCAGCGCTGTCCAAGAGAAATATAACGCGAGCCCCAGACGTGGACCGCGTGTATGATTTTAAACTTCCTGGTAGCCACATGTTAAGAAAGTAAAAAGAAACTGTTGGAACTAATTTTAATGCTACATTTTCTTTAACATAACATATCCAAAATGTTATTTCAACATATAATCAACATTAAAAAATTAATAGCACATTTTACATTCTTTATTTTTTTATACTAGGTCTTCAAACAAAATCCAGTGTGTACTTTACCCTTACAGCTGTAGTCCCCAACTCCCAGTACCCGGTACCGGTCCTCAGCCTGTTAGGGACTGGGCCGCAGAGCTCTGCCCCCCGCCCCGTCCATGGAAAAATTGTCTTCCGTGAAACCTGGGAACCGGCATGGGGGCGGCACACAGCAGAAGCTTTATCTGTATTTACGATTTACAGCGGCTCCCCCTGGCTAGCATCACTGCCTGACCTCTGCCTCCCACACCCAGCCCCCGCATGCGTGGAATAATTGTCTTTCATGAAACCGGTCCCTGGTGCCAAAAGGGTTGGGGACTTACAGCAGATCTCAATTTGGACTAGCCACATTTCAATAGCCACAAGTGGCTAGTGGCCTCCGTGTCCAGCAGCACCGCCCTAGGGCCGGGGAGGCGGGTCCTCAGCTTCCCCCAGGAAGCTGCTCTCTCCGAAGCACAGCACTGGCTCCTTGGCTGCCCCTCTGGAGACCCAGAAGCCCTGTCCTTCCTCCCTCCAGTTCTCTGCAGAGCCAGGCAGCTTTTGCCTTTTAAGCCTTGGAAACCCGAAGTGTCTGATTCTAACTCCATCCCCAGATAATGGACAGTGGATAATAGCTCACCCTAGACCCTTACTGGAAGAGCTTCCTTCCATGATTTTGGGTATGGACACTTGCCCTCACTGACCATGCAGGTGACAGTGACATTCATTGATGCTATAAAGAGGCCTTACCTTTCCCCCATTCTAAGGGGGGCTATGCCCTCAGTGGGCCCTGGGTGATTTTAGGCCCCTATATTCTGAAGACGAAACACCCATAACTGTCATCTCCAGCAAGACACCTCCTGTATTTATAAAACAAGGGCGAAGTAGATGACCTCGAAGTTCTCCTCCAACTGCAGCAGTCCTCATGCTATTTTTCTCATGACCCAGTGCTTTCAAGGAGTTTGGGGGAAAGACGATCTGTGTGTGCGAGTGTATATGCAGGAGCACAGAGCATTCCAGAGACTGGAGGGTCCTGAAGGGCCCTGGTGGCTGTGAGGTCACCCTCCCCCCATCGCCCGGAGCCCTCCGGCCCACCGCCTTGCTTCCCTCCCTCCCACTCTCTTTTTGTTAAGTGGCACACGGAGATGTTATTTATTGTAGCATTCTGACAAATAAAAGCCATTCCTCTGATTTACAACCCTGCCACCCCCTCTCTTTGAGTCAGCGTGTGATTCATCTCTTTCATGCGATCCTTCTGAAGCCTGTGCGCTCGGGGAATGACTGTGGCACGGGTCCCCCTGCCAGGCGTCCTCCTCTGGCTTCTCCCGGCTCTGGCTCTGCCGACCCCCGGCCCCCACACCTGACGGCAGGCCGGCCTGTGGCAGCCTCAGCCAAAGGGCCCGACGTGTCTCTCCCGTGGGATATTCTGTTCCAGTTTCCCAGGACGACTCGGCAGGCCCCTGGGGAGCAAACACCCATCAGAGTTGGCCGCAACCCCAAAGGTCCCATGTGGTTTGGGAGGTCCAGGTTTGGAACCGTGGCCCGGGCACGTGAAAGCCCTCCTGCTGGTCTAATGGGGGGTGACAGGGATGGGGAGGAAGGGAGGGGGCTGTAGCCGCCCTGACCTCTGGGCTCCTCAGTTCTGACCTGGTCGCATCACCTCCTAAGTTCCTCACGGAGGCTCCGGAGACTTCCCCGACCAACTCCTCCGTCGTTCATGCAATAAATGGTCTTGAACCCCTCTCTTTGCTCACACTGTTCTTTTTTAAAATTTGTGGTAAAATGTACATGAAAAATTCACCATCTTAGCTATATTTAAGTGTGCAATTCAGTGGCATTAAGCACATTCCCACCACTGTGTGACCACCACCACCGTCCATCTCCAGGACTTTTTTTTTCCCTTTTCAAAGTGAAACTCTGTACCCATTAGACACTGACTCCCCTTCCCTCCCTGCCACGGCCCCTTGAAGCCACTGTTCTGCTTCCTGTCTAGGGATTTGACTGCCCCAGGACCTCACATAGTGGAATTATAGAGTATTTGTCCTTTTGTGACTGGCTTACTTCACTCAACGTATCTTCAAGGCTCGCGCATGTTGCGGCGTGTGTCAGAATTTTCTTCCTTTTCCGACTGAATAACATTCCAGTGCGTGTATACGCACGTCACATTTGGTTTAAGGATTCGTCTGTCAGTGGACACCTGGGTCGTCTTCACCTTTAGACTGTGGTGCCACCCTCTTCTTGATGCTGGGCATTTACCGATGCCTAGAACATTCTTTGCCCTTGAGGGGTTTCCCGTCTAGGGGAGGAAGGCTGACTCCTTACAGTGCAGGGAGAGTGCTGCCGCAGAGGTCTCTGTGGGAGCAGAGGAGAGGCACCTGGCTCTACCTGCAGATGCCAGAGCAGAAGGGCTGACAACGGCAGGAAGTGACAGCAGCGCTGAGACTTGAAGGGTGACGAGGGACAGAGGACATTGCAGCAAAAGGAACAGCATGTACAAATGCTCAGAGGCAAGAAACCTTGATTTCTTCCAAACCTGCAAGTAGTTGGGCCCTCAGGTGAGGCGGCATGTTGGGGGACAGTTGGGTTGCTGGGTGGAACAGGGGCCATCATGAAGGCCAGAACACCTGTGTCTACCTGTTGACCCTGGGAAACCACTGAAGGGTTTTCAGGAGCTTTCAGGAGGTGAAAGTGTTCACTCTGGGGCCATGTGGAAGATGATCTTAGAGTGGAACAGACACCAGCTAGAAGGCTGGAAGGGACATTGTCTCCAGAAACAGAGTCCAAACAGAGGCAATGGAATAGAAAAGATGCCGCTGTTTAAAGAGCACTTTAGGAGAGAGGATAGACAGGACCCAGGAGCCGTCTGGATGTGGGAGGTTCATTTCATTTCATCAACCATTTATCGAGCTGTGCAAGGAGATCATTAAGAAATGGCATTTATAGCCAGGCACAGAGGCTCGCATCTGTAATCCCAGCTACTCAGGAGGCCTAGGCAGGAGGATCATTTGAAGCCAGGAATTCAAAGTTCGAGACCAGCCTGGGCAATATAGTGAGACCCTATCTATATAAAAAAAAGAAATACACTTATGGTTTAGTGTGGAATGAGGAGAGAGGAGTTGAGGGTGACTCTGCAGCTTGCAATGTGGACAGCATCGTACCTCTTCACGACGGTGACTTTCCCTGCCCAGTTGTGTAGGCTTGCAGGACACCGGGGCCCCTTGAGGCATGGTCTGGTCCAAGCTCTGATTTTACAGAAGAGAGAAGAGAAGCTCAGGGACGCACCTGCTTCTCCCAAATGCACAGCCAGTTCCTCTCCCCCCTCGAGTATAAAGCCAGAGGAAATGTCTGCACCCACTGCATAACCCTTTTTGTTTTTAGAGATTTTATTGCCAGTCACCACTGGGAGATCCAGAGCTGTTAACAAAATCATGAACAATGGGGAACGAGAACTTGTAATTAAAATTCTTCGTTTGTGTTATTCCTACTCTTCATTCAAATGTCAGCGGAGCTAACCCAGCGGCATTAGCCGCTTGTCTTGGCAGCCTCTGGAGAGGTCGCTCCTGTTCTTGCCTCGGGAATCAGCCCCACGCTACCTTCCATGCCCAGCTTAACACGGCCCTCCTCCTTGCTCCCGAGAAGCCCGGAGATGCGTGTTTGTGGCATTGACCTGGTTGCCGATCTGGGCTGCTCTGACTCCCAAGCCCCAGAAAGAACTGGGCCAACCTCCCTTCGGCCAGGTGGCACCTCTGGTTCCACCCTGCAGCTGCATCTACTCGTTCACGGCTCAGGGTTGAGCTCTGTGTGGGAAGAAAGTCCTTATCCTTCCCCTGAAGCCTCCTGCAGGAGTGCTGAAGGGCCTGCTCCGATCTGGGGGATTAGAAGGTGGTCCCTGACCATGGCCACTTTAAGACAGACACAGAACATCCCCAGAATAAATCTGCACAACCGACTCAGCCTCAGAACTGCCCATGACCTGCTCTGTTCCTGGCTCAGCCCTCACCTGGCTCAGGTGTGACTTGTCTGGATTTGGCTATGGGTGCCCTGACCTTCCTTCCTGGCATTTCCAGTGGCCTCCATTCCCCCTTGGCACTGACTTTCAGCACTTGGCACTCCCTCTGCTGCCAAGCCCCGCTCCCACACCACTCAGGTCCCAGGACTGGCCCAGCTCTGTCCCCAGCGTCGTGGGCTGCTGCACAGCGTGTGCTGGTTGTCACCTCCCGTGGCGCCTGCTTTGAGACTCTGGGCCCCTGATTCTGAGTCCTTTGTCTTCCCAGCCTGGTTCTCTCCGTCCTGAGCATGGGTCTGAAACCTCATCCCTGGCTCCATGGTAAGGCTGGTTCTACCCAGCACTGAAACTGCTTGTTCTGGGCCAATCTCTGGGCACTTATGTCATTGTCCTTTCATTTACTCTATGCCACATCCATAAGGGGCAGACCATTATCTCCGTGTGACAGTGAGGGAAATGAGGTTTAGAGAGGTTAAATCACTTGCCCAAGAGCACCCAGCGGGGGCTCAAGTCTGCACCTGTCTGACCCCAAGCCTGTGTGTGCCCTTTTCACTTTCTTCCCATGTGGCAGGCACCCATTTCTGGCCACCTTTACCTGGTGAGAAGGGGCTTCTGTTACCTTAATATTTTTTCACTAATATTTGCTGAGTACTAGTCCATATACACTGTGCACATGTCACTCACTTGATCTCACAATAGCCCCTGTGACAGGCACTATTGTATCCCCATTTCCAGCTGAGGAACTGAGTCACGAAGAGCAATGTTCCCAGGCTTCCCCATGTAGGAGACGACAGAGCTGGGATTCAAACCCAGGCAGTCTGACTCCAAAGCCAGCACCCCAACCACTGTGCTGCAGCCACCTCTCATTGGCACAAGGAGAGTGCGGAGACATGGGGAACAGACACATGCACCTGGGCGGCCAGCAGGGGTGGGTGGGGGGACACCATCTGGAGTTGGAGAGTCTGCAGCGGGGAGCCCAGGCCCAGGCCCAGGCCCAGGAGGGAGCTGAGGGGCCCAGCCTCTGGTACGAGGGTGGGAGGTATAGAGCAGGCTGCCCCAGCCACACTGGCCTCTCACTATTGCTTGAACTTGCTCAGTGTACTCCTGCCTCAGGGCCGCATGCATATGCTGTGCCCTCTGCTTGTGATGTTCTTCCCTCAGATACACACCTGGCTTTCTCCCTCTCGCCATTCCTATCTCTGTTTAGATGTCTCCTCCCGAGGTCTTCCTTACCATCCTATGTGATACAGAGCCCCTGTCATGTTCTGTCTCCTTGCCCTGTTGTATTTTTCTTCTTGCCACTTACCGCCAGTTGATAGAGTATATATTAACTCATCTCCCCCACTAGAACATAAGCTCTATGAAAGCAGGAACTTGGACTGCTTTGCTTGTGGAATACTCCCAGCCCCTAGGGACAGTACCTGGCTCCTAGTCCTGCTCAATAAATGTTTCTCGTACAGGCGAATGAATGAATGAGGCAACAGCCTAGCCCCTAAAACTAAGATCCAGTGTCAGAGCAGGACCCGCTGTTAGGCTGACCTGCACGGCCCCCAGCAACGTGATTGGATCCCAGGGCCTGGGGCAAGGCTGACCCTATAGCTGGGGACCTGCGGGTCCCAGCTGCACTTTGAGAGATTTCAGGTGCTCTCCTCAGCCACCGTCAGCAGTCAGAGGGCCATGATGTGCCATGCCAGGCAGGCTGGCGGGACTGAGCGGTGGTGTCAGGGACCCTTCTCCCAGGGCCTGGAGGGCCACCTACACCGCCATGAAGATCAACACCACTGCAGTAGAAAGGAGAGTTCCCGTCTCTTGCAGGGCTGAATGGGGCCGCTCAGGAGGTGCCCTTGTCATATGGGAGCAGAGCAGATGCCATCCTCTCAAACCCCAGAGAATGACAAGCACCCCTTTGGCTCATCCCCTATTCCTTGCTCGTTACTGAAGATGAGGGAGAAATCAACTTATGGGTCAATGAAGTAAGAGCAACTAATGCCATCACCTGCTCTCTTTGAGCCTTTGCTGCATGTACCAGAACGTCAGCCCCAGAAGGACAGGGATTAGGTTGGTTGTGCACAGTGACGAGCACAGTTGCTGCCCAGAGTCCCTGCAGAATGCATGGGCTTGAATGTGTGATGTGGCAGGCCCCACCGCGCCCTGCACAGAGCACTCAGTAATCCCGCGTGCACTGCTGTTGTGGGGCCACGTAATGCCCTTTACTGTGATTCCAGGTACAGAGGGCAGGGAGCTGGGCAGGGTGGACTGTTGTGGGGATTAAGTGAGTGACATGTGTGGGGAGTAGGGCAGCACCTGACACAGAGAAGCCCCCAGCAGACATTTAGAATTAGCTGCTCTTAGAATTAGCTGCTACTGTTCCCATTTGACAGATGACGACACTAAGGCTCGGTGAGATCTAGTCAATGAACTGCCTTGACCTTTAGCCCAAAGCTCATTCCTTTGCACACACAGAAAGTGAACGCCTTTGAGCTGTCATCTGTCATTTTAACTTACTTGATCGGATGAGGGAAGGCTATGAGCCTCTCCCGTGGGGCGTTAGGCTATAGAATAGTTAAATATCACAGACCAGGAATGGCTTCACTGGGCAATGGTTTGGGGGTTTGAAAGAGGGCCTGTGGCTCTGCTGGCCTGCCCCGCTACGCCCGGAGCTGGAGGGTGAGAGAGCCCTGGGCACACAGCCGTGATTCTGAAAGCTGACAAATGCCCAGTGTTCCTGCAGACAGGCCGAAGAGATGGGGCTGCGCGGCCGGAACAGCTGGGCGGAGGCTGGTGGCAGGAGGCAGCGTGAGTCCCGCTTTGTTCCTGAGCGGTCATGGGGACAATCAGAGGCATAGAGAAGCCCTTTTCCTCTCCCTCTGGGCCACAGCCCAGGATTCGGAGCTTCCTGCTTGCCAGCCAAGGAGAGCCTCTGGGAGAGCCCCAGATCGGCCCCTGCACCGAGGCTGGCAGGCGACCAGCCCCCGAGGCTGCCCAGCAGAGACCAGGGCAGCTTTGCTCCCACAGCCCTCCTGCCCACTCGGGGAGGAGTATGGAGAAGGAGAACCCAGACCAGGAGGCCGAGTCCTGGGCTGGAGTCCAGTGCTACTACTCGGTGTCTGTGTGGCTCCAGGCAGGTCACTGAATCCCTCCTCCTCCATAGTCCCTCACGGAGCTACTATGGCAGCTCAGAGAAAGAACTTGGCTCCCTCTGGCACCAGTATACCCACAGTGAAGATCTGCTATAGGAGGGAAGGGAGGGAGACACAGCAGGTGTCCCCTAGATATTTGGAAGCAGCTGCAGGGGTTCCCAGAAAGCAGAGTGAGGGCCTGTTTTCAGAACTCCCTTCTCTGAAGCCTCCAAAATGAACAAGAGTCAGAAATGGGGAGGGAAAGATCTTCTTTCCTAAAAGCAGACGATGGCCATGACCTCATGCCCCAACCCTGAAGATAGTCCATAAAACCACGAAATCTGGGTAGAGTGAAGTTGGGGGGCTGCTAAAAGTTGACACCCACCTGAACGGATGTCACAGACTCATCTATAGCCTCATCTTCTTCACCTGCTTAAGGACAGGGCCACCTTTCATAGATAGACAGGAAGATAGACCCAAAGACAGACCCAGGTCTCCCAGGGCCAGCAGCGGAAAGAGAATCTCTCAGGGGCCCAGCCTGGCCCTGTCCCCCAGAGCATATGCACACACCCCCCCACACACCACCGCCCCAGACACCAGCTCCAGTGTGGACAAGGCCCAGTGGTGCCTGACGCGGACAGCGTACTCAGGAAGTGTCCGTGCCGCCGCATTCACAGCCTGTCTCAAGGGAAGGGTCGCTCATTTTCCTTCATGGACATGCAGCAGGTGTTTAAGTTCTGGGCCTGACCATCAGTGACGAGAACAGTTTTCTTGCTTTTGTAAAACTCTAGGTTCCATTAGATTTTCTTTTATGGACTGCACGGGCAACCCACTGGAGCAGCCCTTCCTTTTGTCCACATCCTGACTGAGGGCTTTGTTTAAACACCCAGGAGCTCATGCTTTTATTATTACTGTTATTTCAACTGCAGCAAGCTGAAATCTTTGTAGAGTCCCCTTGTACTAGCTCTTCTGTCATCTATTCCTTACCAACAGTGAACACACAGAAATGGGTGTGGGGGCATAAAACTGTATCCACATGCAGCTCCGAGGCACTGCCCACGGCTGACCAGGCAGAGCCCTGGGCTACTGGGCCACCTGCAGGGTAAGATGCTGGCCCTACTGTTGCTTTGATGTCAGGAGCAATGTGGCTTATTTTGCTGTGAAGTGGACCCGTTAAATCATGGACTTCCCATGTCTGAAGCTCAAGTATTAAAACCACTCCTTCCATCCTCTTAGAATCTTCAGGTGGTCTGAAAGAATACAAGGCTGTTTTTGGCAACTCAACAGTTTCGTTTAGATTCTGAAGGCAAATGACTCTTCTAGAAAAGAACAGTGTAATGTCTGAAGCTCCTCTTAAGGGAATAAGTTTTGATTCAGGTTTGCTCCATATAAACTTCTCTCACAATGACTACTAAGAGGAGAGACTTTTGATGTTTGTCTTGTATCCAGACCTGATGGATAGAATAGAGAGACAGGGGGAGTTTGTTTCAAAATATTCATTTTTCAACACCAGGACATAGAATGTGATGTGGTTATTCTGTTGACTAAAAGTGGTAGATAAAGATACTTGAGAAAACTTAAGTGAAAATTTATGCCATGATTGAATTGGATGCAGTGATCCTATCTTACTTTACAGCATATTGTTTAATCATCCTCTGAATTGAGTAATTCCTTTTATTAGGCAAGATATAATTTATTTTCTATTTCTGAATAATCTACCCAGAAACCCCTGGGAGTTCCATAAAATATATTGTCCAAGGTTTATTGATTACATGCTCTTCTGAAAAGTGTATGTATAAAAGTATTTCTGGAAAATCAAAATATCTCCTAAGTATTTGCTCATTACGTGCCCAAATTCTCTCTCACAAAATAATGCCTAATGAGAAGTTATATAGTCCTTTTTAAAATTTAAAGCTCAAATCATTTTTATTCTTTAAATTTTCAAAGCATTTTTTCCCAGTGTATCAGTCAGCTTCTGCTGCAGTAACAAACAACCCACCGTATTCAGAACTTAAGAAAATAAACACTCCTTTTCTGACTCCTTTTATGTGAGGACTGTGGCAGCTCTCGGCTCTGAAGGCTTTATGTGCCTTCCTGCTCTGGGACCTAGGCTGAAGGAGCCACCAAACCCAAGAGGCACTGTTCTCTAGTTGCAGAGGATAAGTACAAGAATGACTATACCAAACCTCACCATCATTCGAGAAGATTCTGCTCAGACCCAGCAAGCATCATATACCCTCTTAACTCATTGCAAAGTCACGTAGTCAAGCCCAAAGCCAGAAGCATCTGCTCGCAGGATGCTCAAGCGGGTCAAATCCAATTGCAAGGAGGGAGCAAATATAGTTGGGAATATTAATTCAACCCACCACACCCACCTTTTCATGTAATGAGCTCTTGGTCTTTTGGTTCAATCCCAGGCCTACTGAATCTTTGCTAATAGCATTGATTTTGTCTTTAACTAATCTCTTTCACAAAGGCTCACCCTTAATCTGTGACATTTTCTAATTTAATCTATTTAAAAACTCTTAACTCTTCCTAGTATAAAATTTTCTGCTTAAGTAACTAAAGGCTCTATAATGGAGACAGCATCTGACTGGGTGTCAAAGGCCTTGGGCTTGAGCACAGCTCAACTCTTCCCCAGCTGTGCAACCTTGGGGGGCTTTTACCCTCTCTGGGCCTCAGCTTTCTCGTCTGTGCACATCAGAGGAGGTAAGGACTGTGGAAGTGTCTAGGAAAGAATGAAGCACCAAAGAGATCGATGGTCGTTAGAGGCTACATTCAAAGGCTTTAACAGTTGGCCAAGGCTGAAGCAGGCCATAGCACCAGAGCCGCATCTTGGTGGCCTCGGTTAACTGTTCAGATACTGGATCATGGTGGGTGTCTGGGAAGGAGCCAGGGCAGCATTTGAGGGTGCAGAGCAGTGGCTGGTTACCAAGGGGTACGGAGGTATTTCAGGGCTTTAACAGACGGCACAGCCATTTCAGAGCATCCCTGCTGAATGCCAGCCCCGTGTGATTTTTCATTCACATTCCTGCAAACGAGGACTGGCAGGGTCCTAAGAGGAGAGAATATTAAACTAGGAGTCACAGGCCTGAGTTCCAGGCTTCGTTCCGCCAGTCACTTGGCGAGTTACTTCACCTCCGTGTGCCCCAGTTTCTCTTCTTGTAGAATGCAGGAAACACCCCCCTACAAAGCTGGCATTCGGATGCGATGGGGTCATGCGGGTGGTGTGCCCAGCACTGCCTCTGGCTCACCAGTAGGTGTCTGCTGAACTTGCATCTGAACCTGATCATACTGTGCCCTGAGTTTGGGTCCCAATTCTGCCATTTACTGATTCCATGAACCTCTGTTTCCTATAAACTCAATAGAATGGATCTGTCAATCCATGGGAAAAGTGAATGATGCATATACAGTGTTCAGAACAGTGCCTGGGAAGTAGCAAGCACACAAATGAATCCTGTTTTTATTCTCTGTTGCCACCGATCCCTGCACTGGTCTGCTGAAACCATCCCCGCCGCGGCCTCTCCCCTTCCTTCACTGTCATTTCTGCTGTATTTCACTTCCGATGGCTGCCACCTTCCTCCCTCTTCTTTATTCTTTTATTTTCTGTTGTTCTTCATTTGTTCCTTTCCCCTCCACCTCTCTCATACATCATGGGATTGGCTTTGAGAGCTGGAATGCATTTGGCCACAAGTACCAGAAAACCCACTTCCAGCTGGCGTAACCCATGTGGAAATGGACCCATCACAGAGCAGGAAGCAGGGCAAGCTTCGTGGCCCCACAAGCCTTGAAGATACTAATTCATCCCATCTTGTGCTCTGCTGGCAGCAGGATTCTTCTTGTAATAGAAGACAGAAGATGTCAATGGCAACCAGGGTTGGATGTTTCCTTGTCCACATCCAAGCATGGATTTCCTGGTGTCCAGATATCAACAAAGAGAGAACACACAATCTTGGGTCCCTTTTTAGTGACTGTCCCCAAGAGTGTGGCCTGGAGGAATGACCACTGAGAACCAGGAAGTCACGCCTAGCCTGGTTGAAATGGCATCACTCATGTCAGGGGCCTGCAGGGAGAGGCCCCTCATGACACGTGGGAGTCTCTGAAAAACCCAAACCCGGCCCAAAGTGGGGAGGGTCAGCTTGAACACCTGCCCAGCCCTGAGAGAAGTACTGTCAGCTCCTGAGAACAGCAATCAAATAAAACTTTTCCTGCCTCCTCACCCCTCCCAACCAATCCTGCCAACACCCCAAAGGAGCCAGAGACAGCCCAGTGAGGAGGGGTAGACACCAGGGCCAGCTTGAAGCAGGGCTAAGCTGGGGGGTGGGTGGAGCTCTCATTTGGTTAAAGTTTAATACTTTTCCGTCCTGTTAGTATTACTCCAGATCAGCCTTATTAATTACTTCATTAAAACTGTTTTATGGGTACAAGTGACAGGAGATTTTTTAGTTAATTAATTTTGGAGTGGCGGGTAAGGCCTTCGCAGACCAACTTTTAGAAACATTATTTAAAATTGTTTTTTGAAATAACCTTATATTCACAGAAGAGTTGCAAAGATGGTACTAGAGCAGCACTTCCCAACCTTTTTGATTTTCATTATTGCCCCACCCTCACCCTGGGAATCTTTTTAAGTGTTTATTTCTATAATTGCTAAATTTTAATACCACGGAAGTGCTGTATATCTATTTATGTACCGTGGGCCTTTAGAGGGCCACAAACCATTGAAATACATAAGGTTTTTTTTTTCTGCCCAACAACAAATTTCTGCCCCTTGGGGGCGCTGCCACCCCCATTGAGAATGCGTGCTCTGGGGTGTTCCGATACACCCTTCACCCTGCCTCCCCTAATGTTACCTTGCTCAGTAACTACTGCTGTATGTTTGTCAAAACTAGGACATTCATGTTGGCACAATACTATGAGCTAAACCACAGACTTTATTCTGATTTCTCCAGTTTTCCAACGAATGTCCTTTTTCTGCCCCAGGATCCAATCCAGGGTCCCACATCACATTTGGTGGTCATGCCTCCTTGGTCTCCTCCATACTGGGACAGCTTACTGGGCTTTTCTTGTCTTACATGACCTTGACGCTTTTGAAGCATACTGATCTGGTATACTGTGGAATGTTCCCCAACTTCGGTTTGTCTAGTGTTTTCTCGTGATCAGACTGAGGTTATGGACTTTGAAGGAAAATGCCACAGAGGTGATGTCCCCTTCTCGTTGTATCGTATCAGGGGCCACAGGCATCAACAGCACGTATTACTTCTCACGTCAGTCTTAACCACTGGCTCAGGTGGTGTCTGCCAGGCTCATTGCGAAGTCACTGTTTTTCCATTTCCATACTCCGCTAGTTGGAAGTCAGGCAACACAGCCAGCCCACACTTAAGGGCAGGGAAGTGAAGCTCCACCTTCCGGAGGGAGCAAAATTGGATAATTTGTGGACATGTGTTAAAACCACCACAGTAATTAAAAAATATCTGGGGGGAGATATGTTGAGGCTGTGCAGATATGTTTCTCCTTAAAGTTTTACCTGCTAATTTTAGCGTTTACCAGTGAATCTTGCCTGCAGCAGGTACTATTATGGCATTCTAATAGTGATTTTCTATCTTCCTCATTTTTCCATTTATTATTCAGAATTCTTCTGTAGGAAACAGTTATCCCTTCTCCCACTTATCCATTTATTTATTTATTCAATAAGTTACTTATATCAATGTGGACTTACAGATTTTTATTTCATCCTTTAAGTTATAATACTATTGTTATTTATTTTGTTACTCAGATTGTTCCATCTTTGGAATATCGATCATTGAAAGTTTTTTCAGGTTGGCTATTGTACACTTTTGACTTCCTTCCTTCCTTCCTTCCTTCGTTCTTTTCTTCCTTCTTTCTGGCACTACAGTCCCATTTTGTATTTTCTGTGTCCCAGCCCTAGAATCAGCCCTTTCTCCAAGGAATCTTGGTTTCTAGAAGACTTTTAATTACCCAAGAGTGACCAGCAAAGTCAAGCAATGTGCCCTAGATTTCTTCCAAAGGGCAGAGAATAGCCAGCTCCTCAGGACACATTTAATGAGACAGAGGGAGATGAAATGAAGTCTCTTTTTGACTGACACTACATGACCCTTTTGCTCAATTCAACAGTAACCCTGACTCACTGACCCCCTGTGGGGTTGACCGAATAGGCTCAGGGATGTGACATGCTTTGGAAAGTGGACAATGCTTTCCAACTGTAAAGGCTGGTTCCTGCGGCCAGCTTTTAATACTCTGTGGTTTCAGGGCCCAAGGTCCCTGAAAGTCAAGAAGTCGACGACACGATTCTTGCTACAAAAGGGAACTGTTTGGTACGTGATTTCCAACCCCTCAGGGCCGTCCATGGTGCTGAGAGCCACTGATCAGAACGGGCTGGCATTGAAATACCCTGGCCAAGTGCTTCTGCAGGACAATGGACTTGAGATCAACAGACTTCATAAAATCACAAGGCCGCTCTTTCCTGTGAGGGCTGGAATGGAAGCCATGCGGGGAAATCTGCCATATGCAACCTGAGGCCCTGAGGTAAAGCCCTGAGCTCAGAGATCAGATTGCCCTGGAATATTTCTGGTTAGGCCCAGCAAAGCCAACAGGACGGGTTTTAGACTTGTAGGGAAATATTTACATTGAATTGGGAATAGCATAGTCTTCCTCTCTGTGAACGCCCAGAAACAGCACACCTTCAGTCTAGAGGAGGCAAAGACAGTTCCTCTCCTGGACTGGGGGTTTCCTCCTGGTCCCAAGAAGAGTCCCTCTTATCCCCAGGAAGGAAAGCCCGTTAACAAGGGTCTGTACGTCGAAGAAGCCAGATGCTTTGGCTGCTAAGTTCAGTTCTAGCACCAACGTTTCTGCAAATGTACAGGTGGGTAGAACTGCCCACCTGGGTCTTCGAGCTTACCTTAGGTGGGACTAGCTCGAGGGGAAGGACAGCAACATGGCTCATGGTGTTTCAATACCAGCCCTTTCTGATCAGTATCTCTCAGGGCCTGGGACCCAGTGGTTTTAGTCTTTTAACCTCCGTTTCTCCATCTGTCAAGCGAGAATGAATGATCCTTGCTGTCTTCTACTTCAAATACCTCCATGAGGACGGACGGTTGTTGTCTGCAACACACACTGGGCTCAGAAGAATGAGGTAATAATGAGTCCTGGGCAAACTCAGCCCAAGGCTTCTGGCTCATCTTCCGGCAAACAATCCAGTGGAAAGAGACTGCACTTAAGGATAGATGAGTTTGGGCCGGATGATCAAAAGTCCCGCCAGCTCGGATAATCTGGGACTCTAGCTGCCACTGGGTCCCCGACACATACCAGGCACTTGACGCAGATGTGTCGGCTGCATGAACCAAGGGAGGGAGGAGCAGGGCGGGCAGTGAGCTTGGTCTGGGGTGTTTGGAAGGGAGAGTCCATCAGGTCAGAGAAGCCCAGCAGACACGAGGCTAAGATGTCCTGAGGCAGAGCTGGGGACAGCTGGGCCCACAGGACACAAGGCAGGGCTACAGAAGGACTTTGGAATCTTCCAGTATCAGAGCTGGTAGGGCCCCTACCCTCATTCCTCCCAGGTCAGGGGACAGATGCGAAGTGTCCCCTCCTCTGGGAAGCCTCTGCTGCACACAGGCCACTCACACCTCACTGCTTCTGTGTGTGTCCTTCAAGGAGGGGGCCTACTTTACTGTGATCCATTGTGGGGAGTCCCCTGCCCTACGAAACCAGAGCTCTGGGGGGATGAAGAAGCTGTGTCTGCTTTGATTCTGTGTCCTCTTCAACCCCCAGCACAAAGCTTGCTTCCTAGGAAAGGCTCAGCAGAACTTGGGTGGAACTGAGTATAAAATCTTGATGGAAATTTGGGGCCTGGAGGACGGAACACAAATGGGAGATGGGATCAGGGTGCGTGAGGATACCCAGACGAAGCCCTTGATGAGATGTGGTGTCATGCAGAAAGAGGTCAGAGGTCACGGCTTGAGTGCAGAAGACCCAGCTGGAGCAGAGGAAATGGGTCTGGGGCCGAGTGGGACTGAGGCTGGGCCCTCAGCCAGCTGCCAGAGCTGCAGCCCCAGTGCAGTCTAGTGGGATGGTCGGTGCAGAGTGTCCACTGGGCAGAACGATTTGGGGGAGACTTTCCTACTTCGGGCACAGCTTGGAAGCAGGAAGAAGGCCAGGCAGATGGGGAGCTCTGAGACTGCTCATTCTGGACATGGCCTCCACCAGGCTGAGGGTATAGGGAGGTTTCTTCGTGTCCATTAAGCAGACCTGGCTGGACTCCAAAGCTAGCGAACAGAGGGCTGGACAGGAAAACCGAGTAGGTGCCCTGCCCCCTGGGACTGAGCCAACGCTGCAGAGAGGGAGTTGGGAGCACCGTGATGCAGATGTTCCAGCTGTGCCCAGGAACACCTAAGAGCAAATCCTGGCCACACCATTGACTAGCTGTACATCATTGGGCAAGTGATGTCACCTTCAGTGTCTCCATTTCCTCATCTGTACATGGGAAAATGACACTGCCTGTCTCATACCGTGGTGGTGAGGATTAAATGAGAAAGGGCATGTAAAGTGCTTAGCACAGCCCCTGCACACAGCAAGTGCTCAATAAATGGCAGACGTTGTTATTTTTGATTGCACTGCTCAAGGTTTTTCAATCTCAGCACTATTGACATTTTTGGCTGAATAATTCTTTGATATGAGGGGCTGTTATGCGCATTGTACAAGGTTTAGCAGCATCCCTGGCCTTTACCCACTAGATGCCAGCAGCAAACTCCAGTTATGAAAACTGAAAATGTGTTCAGACGTTGCCAGATGTCCCCTAGGGACAAGGGAAGCAAAATTGCCCCTGGTTGAAAACCACTGTACTAACTCCAGCCCCGCCAGGTGCTGGTCTTCAGACAGTGAGTATTTTTCCAGGCCCACCTGGACCTGCCCAAGGGAACCGTCAGAGGAGGTTGAGGCAGAGGCTGGCCCTCAGCAGGAATGGCCGAGCCCGGCTAGGGGTGAGGGCAGGAGCAAACAGTCATCAGTGCAGGAGATATGGCCAGGGCAGGCTCAGAAAGACGGCTGGGGAGAAAGACGAGCAAGGAAACCCCAGACAGGGGCACTCCCTGCAAAGAGAGGCCACGACATCAAGTCCCTACTACCTATGTGCCACATCCTGTGACATCTGGACCCCATGAAAACCATCAACCAGATGAGGAAAGGCAATGGGACGGGAAAGAGGAAGGGCGTTGACATTATTGAGCGCCCACTGTGTGCCAGGCATTGTAGTAGGCACGCTCCAAGCGTTATCTCATTTAAGTTTCAAACAGCCCCATGACACTCATCTATTTATTCCGTCCCCAATAGATGTTTATTGAGTGTCTGTTATGCACAAAGAAATGTTCAAGGTGCTGAGAATACAGCAGGGAACAAAACAGACAAAACTCCCTGCCCTCGTGGAGCTCGCACAGAAGGAAACGGATGTGACGTGGAGGCTGTCACGTGGCAGGAAGCACACTGGGAAGGTGGCTTGTGATCGTGTGTAGGGCCGACCTTGCTCACAAGGTCTGGGGTTTAAAGTCCAATTTCCATTTTCTTCTTGCTTTAAATTTATCCATGTGGTATCTGAGACTCAAACACAAAATGAACCCACACTAAAGCTTAAACTCCCAGACCGTCTTGTTCTTAAGGGCTCTGAGGTTGAGACCTGCCAAAGTCACTGAGCTCATAGGTTGGGGAGCCAGGTGTTGACCGGTTCAAAAACTTGTGCTGTTTCCACCGTGCTGAGTTTCAGGACATGCCAGGGTTAAACAGCATCAGACGAGCCCTGGTAGATAACAGGGACCTCCCTCTCTGGGGAGATCCTACATCAGGAGCATTCAACAGTGAGAAAGGAACAAAGTCTCAGACTGAGGAAAGAGCTTTATAAATAGCTTGGGCGATGAGGAAGCTGAGAAAGCAATGAGGCTCGTGGGGCCAGGGAGGGAAAACGTTAATTAATCAAAATAAGCCAAACAGCCCTTCCATGCTTTTCCACATTCAGAGACCTGAAACCCTCCTGGCAGCCAGATCTCCGGGAGCTCCCTAAAACCAGAAGTAAACAAACGGAGGTGGAGGAAGATGGAGAGAGGCAAGAAAGGCAGGGTCACAGAATCTAAAGCCACAGCACTGTGTGCTCCGAAGGCGGCTTGCTTGGCAAAGGGTGACACAGTTGACATCAGAGGTTTCTCCAAAAATGCAAGGTCCTGGGCACCGGCACTTATGGAGATTTGGTCACTATCCCATCACCCATGGCGACGGCCCTGAGTCATGCAAAGGTTGGAGTTAGTCTCAGGAGATGGCTCTGTCTGCTGAGCCAGGGACATGTGTAAAGCGTCACCTCTGCAAACCCTCCTGGCCTCCTACTGGAGCCTTCAGCTGACAGATCGCCAAAAAATTCTGTGTGTGGTCATCTCGCTTCTAGACTGGGGGCCGCTGAGGACAAGGACGGCATTTCTGGTTCATCTCTGCATTCCCAGGGCCTGGCATGACACCTTGCCCATAGGAGGGGTGCAGACATATTTGTAGAATGAAGATAAAGACCTGTCCCCATCGTAAAAGCTCCAGCAGGTTTAGCCCTTGGAGAATTTATCTTTATTTCATAAAATCAACCAACAGCCTAAAATTAAGCAACAATTCAAATGGTCACTTCTAGACAAGGGAAACAAAGCCTTGCCTCTTAAATTTTCCTTCCAGGGTCCCCTCTGCTGCCGTCCCTCTGGGCACTCAGCATTGAATCATCTTTTGCTCCTCCAGGCCTCACTTCTCCCCATGGTGTCCCATCGGCTGAGGCGTTCGTCGGATCAGCTCCTGCGGTACTGCTTACACCTGCCCCTTCTCTCCGCATCTGGTTTAATTCGGGCCCCTCGCCTGGGCTATAATGGTCCCCTTGCATCTTACGACTGGTCATCTGGTCTCCCTCAAACAATCTTGCACGCCCCTCCCAGATTGAAATTCCCAAACACAGTTAGGCTGTGTCTCTTGCCCCTGCGAAAGCCCCACTGGCTCCGCTTGTTCCCCCCAACATCAGAGCCCCTTTGCTATCATTTGTCCCAACCCACCCTTCTTGTCTCTTCTCCTACTGCTTCTCCCATGTGTCACTGGGACACCAGGCTCTGGCCCAAGTGTCTGCTCTGTGCTTCCAGCCCTTGTGCCTTTGCTCCCGCAGTGCCCTCCGCTGGGAGAGCCCTTCCCTCCCGCGGTCACATGGCCACATCCTATCTTTTAAGAGCCCTAAACCCAACCCTTCTATGAAGCCTTCCCTGAGTCTCCTCCCACACTTCTGTGGGCAGCAATCATATCCTTTCTTGAACTTTCACAGCATTTAACCTTCACCTCTGCTGTGACGCTTGTCACCAAACACCAAATTATAATTATCATTCTATGTATCCTTAAAGGGGCCTCCAAACTGTATTAATTGCAATTCCTCTGACAGAAGTATTTTTGAGAACATGCTCCAACACACACATATTTTATTTATAAATTGAATTACTGTACTATTTGTACATAATATAACACACACTCACAAGGCTGGGTACAGTGGCTCATGCCTGTAATCCCAGCCTATTGGGAGGCCAAGGCGGGAGGATTGCCTTGAAACCAGGAGTTCAAGACCAGCCTGGGCAACCTAGTGAGACCCCATCTCTACAAACAGATTTAAAAAAAAATAAAACACCCAAACACAAATTAGGAATTTATAGAAGGATTTGATAAAAATAAGTAGAAATAGAAGCCCTGGTGTTTTCTTCACATGTGCTTTGGAGACTACTGGTCTAGCAAATGAAGGGTGCTCAGGCTGGAGAGTCACGCAGTAGAGGCTGTTCCTGGGGCTGGGAGCATCCAGCTGGGAATGGCAGCAGGTGTGAGAGGACAAGTGCTCCCTGGGCGGCTGCTGCTGCTCGCTGGCTCCAGGAACGGGCACAGCCAGCCAGACCAAGTGTGGCAGTTAGAGGGAGGTGCAGGGACCCCCTGGGCAGTAGGGGGACAGCAGCTGGGCACAGTGGCTACCCCAGGATTCCAGCTTTCTTCAGATGCTGGACCACGTCCTCAGGAAACGGAGCCTCGGGGGAGTGGGGTGGGCTGTCAGCAGCATGTCCCCTTGAGCGTGTGTCTCAGCCAGCAGTGGCAGCTCTTAGCAGAGATGCTAATGCAATGTGAAAGAGAGGGTCTCTGACTCCTGTGCTATTTGACCGATAGGAAACTAAAGCCCCAGGGAAGGGACTTGCCCAAGGTGACCGTGACACTCTCTGACGTATGAACTCTCCTCTCACTTGGCATCTGGTTTTCGTATTCATGTTCACACTCTCAGGCATCGCCCTGTCACCACCTGGCAGGCCTGCAGACCCAGCTGCCCAGGCCAGGCTGCACATGCAGAATTGAGCAGGCGGGATCCAGAAAGGAGAGGCAGCTTCCACTAATGCCTCCAGCCCCCCAGCGCACACACACATACATGAACACACACACATGCATACGATTATGCACCCATGTACTCGCACGCTGACAAACACACACGTACACATACATGCACATGTGCCACACATGTACACATATGCATATACACTCATGCTCTCACACATTCACACATGCACACTCATGCACATGACACACCCATGCACTCACGCAGGTGCATGCACATACATGCACACATACACCAAGCAGGACCTCTCTCTGTTAGGCCCCCTTCACCAGCAATGTTCTTTGCACACATCCCTGTAATCTCCCTGCCCTGTTGCCTCTTTCATGGGAGAGGCAGGCCTCAGTGCCTCCATGTCTGGCGATGTACACTTCCTCCCAGAGCATCTTTTATTTCCAACAAAGAGAAGGGAGCTGAGTGTAGGCTCAAATGGCCTGTAAGTGAGAGGCAGGCAAATTGGGGAGACAGATGGGGCTGGGCTGAAGGCCTACCCATCACCACCTTCTGAGCCCAAGGAGCCAAGGAAGGTTGGGGCACCAGGTAGCTGGGCCTTGTCTCTGCTTTGCTCTGCTCGCTCCTAGGTCTGAAGTGACCTCTTACTATGCTGTTGGCCAAACTGGATCTGGGAAGAGGCATTGTGGGGCATTTGGGCATGTTCCTGGCCTCGCTGTGGGAGAGGGCCCCAAGCCCCAGGTTCTCCATGCTGTGATCAGCCCCACAGGTCAATGCCCCAGTTGAAAAAAAATTCTTTCTTTCATGTATTCAACCAACAAGCATCTATTGAGTACCTACTGTAAAATAGGCCCTAGAGAAGATCCACGAAAAGGACAAGCCAGAGTTTACGTCAAGTGGAACTTAGCAAAGTGTGTACTACAGGGCGTAGAGCACAGAGGAAGGATTAATCCAGGTTGTGCACTGACCTGTCCATGTGTGAGAGAAGGGCCCAACAGAGAAGCCCAGAGAGAGAAGAAGAGAAGGTGAGGAGGGGAGGGCACAACCCCAGGTGCAAGCTGAGTACGTGAGCACACGCCCCGCTCCCCCAGCACTTCGGAGCAGTGGCAGCATTTTCTAGCAGTGGCTAGGTTGGAATGGCTTTACAGTGAGTGCTTTACGTGAAATGACTCATTTAATACCAGAGTCCTGTGAGGCCTTATTCACCCCATTTGTTTTTTAGAGACAGGGTCTTACTTATGTTACCCAGACTGGAGTGCGGTGGCTATTCACAGCCATGGTCGTAGTGCACTGTGGCCTCAAACTCCTGGTCTCAAGCAATCTTCCCACCTCAGTCCTGAGTAGCTGGGACTACAGGCATGCACCACGATAAAAAAAGACAGAGTGAAGAAGTCCTTGGCGCCCACCAAGAACTTTCTAATAGAGGGTCGCAGTACACTAATGGGTAGCAAGGGGACAGTATCCCCTGGTTCTCTTAAAGGGGAGGTGTCTAAGAGTCTAGGAATGTCTTTAACATTTTCTGAACTCGTCAGAGAAAATCTTCTTACAGTTTAATAACTGTTGGGTCCCATAGCACTTCGTCACAAATGGCACAACTGCTACCAACTTGTCTGTCCCGTATGATGCTGTTTTGGATTTACGCCTCCAGCCTGGGGGTTCTTCAACTGCACTGTGCGGCACAATCACCCACGGAGTTTTATAAAATGACGGACTTCTGGTCTCATCCCCAGAGATTCGGGTTCAGTGGGGCTGAAGCCAGGAATCTGTATTTTACGAAGCTTCCAGGGAATCGTGATGCAGCCTGCCTTCGGGCAGGTCTTTTGGGAAACGACCACTCTGGCCCGCTGAGGTGTGGACCACTGTGCACAGCAGTCCCCTGGTGGATGGATGTGTTTGCAGGTTTCCATCCTCTGCCCTCTCTAGAGGAGATGTGGACCAGGGTTGATGCTTTCCCACACCATTCCCCACGGGCCTGTACATCATCCTGTCAGCTCTCTGGCTGGTAGGGGACCTTGCTGTTGTCCCAGTCTCTTATGAGAGTTCTTGCTCCAAACATAGTGTCCCTCGTGCCGGAGTCCTGGAAACTGAGCCCTTGGAAATGGTCCTCAGACCCCACAAATCCATCCATTCCCGGGGCGGGCAGCCGTGGTTGGGTGTGATCCCAGCTTTGCCCAGTTCAGGCTGCAGAGCTCCACAGAACATTCTTCACTTTGCGATTGTTTACTTTCAAAAATATACTCCATAAGCATAATTATTATTAAAGAGTAGAAAATACAGATAAACCAAAGGGGATGTAATGAGTCCACCCAAGTTCCTCTACTCTGACAATTGTTAATATTTTGCTGTAGTATAACTTTCTGGACTTTTTCCTGTGCAAATGTGTGTGTATGTGTATTATGTGTTTGCTCAACAAATATTTGAGTGCCTATTCTGTATCAGGCTCTGTTGGAAGCTAGGGATACTAGAATAAATGATACAGACAAAAATTGCTGTACAGCTTGTGTTCTATACATTTGTATACATTTTTTTAAAAAATGAAGAACCAGGCCGGGCGCGGTGGCTCACGCCTGTAATCCTAGCACTCTGGGAGGCCGAGGCGGGTGGATCATTTGAGGTCAAGAGTTCGAGACCAGCCTGAGCAAGAGCGAGACCCCGTCTCTACTAAAAATAGAAAGAAATTAATCAGACAACTAAAAAAATATATAGAAAAAATTAGCCGGGCATGGTGGCGCCTGCCTGTAGTCCCAGCTACTTGGGAGGCTGAGGCAGGAGGATCACTTGAGCCCAGGAGTGTGAGGTTGCTGTGAGCGAGGCTGACGCCACGGCACTCACTCTAGCTGGGCAACAAAGTGAGACTCTGTCTCAAAAAAAAAAAAAAAATGTAGAACCATATGCTGCATTTAAGCAATCCTGTCCCCTTGTGAATGTCTTTCCATATGAATGAATGCAGATCTACGTCATCATTTTAATGATTGTATAATATTTCATTGGATATATTTATCATAATCTATTTAACCAATTATGGGCACAGAGAGGTTTGTTCTAACTTTCTGCTGTTATAAACAACTTGGAGATGACCTTCTTTATCTAGTGATCTTTGGTGCCTTTTTGATATTACCTTACAATAAATTAGTAAAAGTGGAATTTGGGGGTTGAAGGGCATGTGCTTCTTTTTCTGTTTTCATGATAGTTCTTTTTCTTTAAATGACTTTTTATTTTGAAATAATTATAGATTCATAGGAAGTTGAGTTGCAAAGAGTGCAGAGAGGCTCTGTGTACCCTTCACTCAGTTTTCTCCAGTAGTTGCATTTTATGTATAGGACAGTCTCAAAACCAGGAATTGACATTGATACAATGTGGGCATGTAGTTCTATGTCATTTGATCCCATATGTAGATTCAGGTAACCACCGCCAAAATCAAGATACAGAACTACACTATCACCTAAATGATGTGGGCAAAAGTTTGTATTTGTTTGAGATAAACACTGTTGGGTCATATGCTAAGTGTATGTTTAGTTTCTTAAGAAAGTGACGGACTATTTTTCAGAGTGGCTATACCGTTTTATTTTCCCACCAGCAATGTATGAAAGACCTAATTTCTCTGCATTCTTTCCAGCATTTGTTATTGTCACTATTTTTAATTTTAGCTGTTTTAATAGCTGTGTAGTGATATTTCATGGTGGTTTTAATTTTCATTTCCCCTAATGGCTAATGACGTTGAACATCTTTTAACATGCTTATTTGCCATCTGTATCTCCTCTTCGGTGAAGTGTTTGTTCATGTCCTTTCCTCATTTTCTCATTAGATTGTTTATTATTTTTTTGGTTGGGTTTTTTTACTGTTGAGTTTTGAGAGTTCTTTATACATTCTAAATACGAGTCCTTTGTCAGTTTTGCGGTTTGCAAATACTTTCTCCTGGTCTGTGGCCTGCCTTTCCCTTCCCTTAACATGGTCTTTTGCAGAGCAGAAGTTTTTAATTTTGATGAAATCCAATTTGGTAATTTTTTTCTTTTCTGGATCATCCTTTTGATGTCATGTCTAAGAGTTCTTCACTGGGCTCTAGGTCCTAAAGATTTTCTCCTATGTTATCTTCGAATGTTTTATAGTTTTACATTTTAGGTTTAAATCTATGACCTATTTTGGGTTAAATTTTGTATAAAGTGTAATGTTTACATTGAGTTCTATTGTTTTGCTAATAGACAGCCAATTGTTCCAGCACCATTTGTTGAAAAGACCATCCTCCCTTCATTGAATCGCTTGTGCACCTTTGTTAAAACTCTGTTGGTTGTAGCTGTGTAGAACTATTTCTGGATTCGCTATTTTGTTCCAGTGGCCTGTGTGTCTACCCTTCTGCTGATACCATGCAGTCTTGATTACTCTGATTATATATGTCTTAAAATCAGGTAGAGTGGTTCCTCTCACCTTATTTTCCTTTTCAAAATTGTTTCAGCTGTTCTAGTTTCTTTGGCATGTACTTTTTAAAGGCTTGTGATAACATATGACCGAATTGCTCCTAAAAGGTGGTACTCATTTAAACTTCCGCTGGCAGCATAGGGGGTGCTTGTTTCCATACACCCACACCAGCACGGACTGTTATCATTCTTTTTAAGTCTTTGCCTATCTGATAACTGAAAAATGATATCACATCCTTATTTTAAATTGCATTTCTTTGGTTGCCTTTGCATCTAAGCAGACAGCCCGTACTCCCAGATCTGGAGTGTAACAGTTTGGTACCCTGTGGATAGCAAGCTTCACATTGAAGGTTTCAGAAATGTCTGGCGCAGCAAGCAGGCGGGTTTGTATGGCGACCCCTGCTGACTCTGCTGAGGGCGTTATGTTCCCTCCTCCTTGCTTTTTCTCGCTCACCTCAGCTTCCAGAGACTAAGTCATCTGTTCAGGCAGCCACAGGTGCCACAGGCAGGCATGGCTCTGCTGAAACGCCCAAAAGTACCTTCCAAATACATTCAGAAGTTGCCACGTCACCTCCATTGCCCCGACCTTCGTTTGCGTTGCTGCCCTCTCTAGCATGCAATTATTATTATTGCAGTAGCCTCCTAACGGTGTCCCGGCTTCCGCACTTGTCCCTGTATGATCTATTCTCAACCCAGAAGCCAGAGGATTGCATCCGAAACACGAGTCAGGTTCCTCCTCTGCTCAGAACCCTTCCTTCTCACCCATGGTGAAAGCCACAGGCCTAGATGGCCTGCAAGGCCCTCTGTGACCCAGGTGCCCACGTCCTACACTCCTTGCTCAGCCACCCTGCGTCAGCTGCTATGGCGTCATTGCTGCTCCTCAAACCCACCCAGAATGCTGTGCGTTCTTGCTCCCTTTTGCTGTTTCCTTCTGTCTGGAAGACAGTTCCCTCTGTCTGGGATGTCCAGCCCAGCGGTCCTTGTAGCTCACTTCCTCGCCTTCTCCCTATTCCATGTCGGCAGGAGCACTCGCTTTGCTGCCTCTCCTCGCAGCCCCCATCAGCAGCTGACCTGTGAAGTCTGTTGAACTTGCTATTTGTCCCCTGGCTGTCTTCCCTCCCAGAAGGATAGAGACTTATTTTGTTCATTTACCTACAGCTATATCCCTAGCATCCAATACCCTGCCTGGCACACGGTGCCCACTCAGTAATATCTGACGAATGAATGAAAATGAATGGCCACCTAGTAATCAACCCCTTATTGTAAACATTTAGATCGTTTCCAATTTTTGTAACAACCAATGCTAACATGAATATCCTTGAAGTGAAATGCTTCCTATGCAGTCATGATTATTTCCTTAGGACTAATTTGTAAGACTGAATTGCTAAGTCAAGAAGATGCATGTTTTTCAAACTTGTGACAGATATTTCTCCAGAAAAGCGGTGTTAATTTCCTTGCTTACCAGAAACGGGTGTGTGTGCCTTTTCCCCACACCCTCACCAACACTGGGTCTTGTCATTTTCAGAAAGTCTTTGCAAAGTTGTTACTTGCCGCTGTATTCTCATGTGAGTTTTTACAGAAAGGGCTTGTGTAAACTGATAGGAAAAAAACCATCTTACAGCAAATCTGAGATAGTCCTCCTGCAGCTGTCACCATGTTCAACAAAACCCAAGGGCAGAGCCCAGAGATGTAGCCAGGAGCCGTGGCCAGGTGTCCAGATGCGGGGCTTTCCTGGAGCCTAACACCTTGTAAAGGGAGCACGTAGGCTGTCCAGCAGAGACAGTGGAGACCAGATTTTTTAGATCACTTTCCTTAATTGTTACTTTTCCTAGCCAAGCTCTGACTAGGATCTAGGGAGCCAAAAGCTCAAGGTTTTGCTATCTTCCTAAGACCTATCTTCCTAAACCAGGATTCTCAAACTGAGAGCACCGCAGAATCACCTGGAAGGCTTGTTAAAGCACAGACTGCTGGTTCTGTAGGTCTGGGATGGGTCCCAAGGATTTGCATTTTTAGCAAGTTCCCAGATGATGTAGATGTTGCAGGTCCAGGAACTGCACTTTGAGAGCCACTGGCCTGGAGTGAGGATGTCTGTTTTGTCTGACCTCCCCTGGGCCTTTTCCCAGCCCTTTCAGGCTGGATTAGGCACCAGCCCCTGTGCCCCAGGGGATCCTCATGCCACAATGACACACTGTAGGGCTGCGATTTTCTCAGGTCTTTCTCCTTTTAGGAAGTGGACCCTGGTCTAGGGCCATGGTTCATCTTAGTCCTTCCAGAGCCTGCGGAGCGGCTCAGCACAGAGGCCTTCAGTGAAAGCTCCCTGGAAGGTAGGGCGGGACGGCGGAGTCTCCACCAGTGAGTGCCACGGTCTCCATGTGTGCTGGCCAGCAGGGAAGCACAGGACAGAGGTCACCTGTGGCTTGAAAGTGGGACAGTCATCCCCAGGGTTCGCTCTTACCTCCTTACGATCGATCGGATTCTGGTATCATCGTGAAGACATTCAGAAATGAAACAGAAAACCAGCCCAATGGACTTGTTTTACAGATGAGGAACTTGAACTTCCCAAGAAGGTGAGGGACTAGGTCAAGGTCACACCCCTGGCTTATAACACAGGTGAGACTTGAATCCAAGGCCTCCCCAGCAGCCTTCTGTACAGGAGGCGAAGTGAGAAGACGAGTGTGATTTGGATGGAAGCAGAGATGTAGGGAACTGGCCAGGGTCCTCCACCCATCACTGGCTCTGGACAACTCCCTGCATCTCTTTCGGCCTCCACTTGCCCACCTGTGGCCTGAGTGTGTTGCCATCTGCACGATGCTTTTGTGTGGATCGAATTTGGTCACTTGTGAGAAGGGGCCTAGAATCGCGCCTGGCACTTGGGAAGCAGCAGAGACTCTCCTGCCTCGCATGGCATCTGCCGGGCCTCCCATAGCCCCCACCCCTACTCGGTCCCACAGGGCAGCGCAGTGTCGGGCCGCGCTGGCCCAGTGCGTCTCAAGCTCTAAGAGGAGGGAAGGGGAGAGGTTGAAGAACACACACCTGAAAGTGCAGATGGTGCCTCATGTGATGTCAGCCGCTGCTCACATTTCGTGAACTTCCCTTCCCTCCTCACCACATCCTCCTGGGGTTTTCAGTGTCAGAGCTCAAGGGGAAGGTGCAGGCAGGAGTTAAATATAGAAAGGCACCTACTCATGGCGAAATGCGTGGGCCGAGCCCTGGGTGAGGGGGCGTAAGCTCCCGCTAAATTTAGCAGGCCCAACTTCCTCTTTTCTCCCCTTGCATGCCATTATGCAAAACACGGGTGTCAGTTTCCCTCTGGGGAGGGATTCAAGGGGTGAAGAGGAGGACTTGGAAATGAAGCCTGTGGATTAGTCATGACCCCTCGCCCCAGAGGTCCCATCTATTGTCACCTTTATCCTCATAGCAGTTCTGGGAGCTGGGCACAAGAGGTGTTGCTGACCTCACTTTACAAATGAAGACTTCACACTCCAGACAGGCGAAGGGGCTTGCCCAGTCACCGCCTGGTGGAGCCTAGACAGGAAGTCAGGGTTTCACACTGACACTCATGTCAGGTCTTAAGAACCTAGCACAAGAGTGCTCTGGGCTTGGTAGCCCAGGAGCTAATAAAGAGGACCCAGTCTACAATGTCTTCAAGCACCCAGAGCGGTTTTGTACGTGCCGGTGGAAAGCCTGCAAGCCAAAGAGTATGACCAGTGACAGACCAAAGTCTGGCTACGCAGCCCGGTGGCATCAGCCTCACCTGGGACTTAGAAATTGCAAAGCCCAGCCCCACACCAGACCTGCCGAATCAGATTCTACATTTTAACAAGGTTTCCCGGTGACCCACGTGCACATCTCAGCTTGAGAAGCATTGGCCCGTGCTTTGCGTGGGCTCACTTAGACGCAATTAGTGGAATTTTAGACTCCAGGAATTCGTTCCCTCACTCGCTCATTTATTCAGCTGCCATTTGTTAAACGTTCACGTTTTCAGCCTCATGCTAGAAGTTGAGGCAGAAAATAGCTGCTACCACTTATGAGTGCTTATGAGAGCTTGCCGTGTGTCTGGCGAGGTGTTATAGGTTCATTAATTTGTTTGATCGTCACAAAGACCCCATGAGCTGGGTGTGCGTGGTTTATAGAAGAGGAAGGAGGCTGGAGAGTCTAGGCAACGTGCTCAAAGTCATGGCGCTTAGTGGGGGGCGGAGCTGGAATTCCACCCAGGTATCTGGCTCTACCACTTCTAAGGATTAAGGAAGAAGCAGAGTAGACTGGCCTGGCTCAGGGCTCAGACCTTACAAGCCAGAAAGGACTCCATCTGCTCTGCCAGGGTTTTGTTTTAATTTTGACAATAAGCTCCAGAGCCGTTTACTCAATTAACACTTCACGCAGGTTCTGTGAGAGCCAGAGCTGCTCTGTTTGCACAGAGGTGGCCCCTGAATACCCCCCGCCACCAAGGCTGCCACTCTCCCCTGTGCCCTCTTGGAACTCTGTAAAGCACAGGCCGAAAGCCACTCACAAGTCCAACTTCTTCATTTTGCAGATGGGGGAACCAGAGAGATGAGGCATCTTGTCCAAGCTCACGTAGCTAATGAAGACAAAATTAGTTAGGGCTACGTAGTCCCACGTCCAAAGATGAGCTCTGTTCCCTACAGGGTGGGGCGGTGGGGGGGATTCCATCCCAAAGAGCACACAGCTGATTTCTGTAACAGCATTTCACGGAGAAAACCACTTTGTCGTGGCATTTCTAACTTCCCATAGGAATGAAGGAATCCCAGTGAAATTATGTTGACAGCTTGACAGCTACGGGCCCTCTTCCCGGAATTATTTTCCTCATTCATTCTCTCTCTCTCTCTCTCTCTCTCTCTCTCTCTCTCTCACACACACACACACACACACGCACACACACACACACACACACACACACACTATTTGTCCTAAGGTTTCAGAGAGCCCCTGAAGCCCAGAAGAAACCCTCGGGTCAGGAATCATTTGCGTTTTTTGCCTGTGCTGAAGCCTGCCCGGGGGAGGAGAGCGGGCTCGGATGGGGACTGGGTCAGCGGTTGTGGCCGCTGGAGTGACCCACGCCCCTACCAGCGTGGAGTGCCAAGTGTGACGTGACACGTTTCAAACAAACCTCCTTTTACACCCATACCTTTTTACACCTCTGTACCTTCCAGCTGGTGACATTCACCGTCTGCAACTTGTCAGAGAGTCGGAAGGAGTCCCCATCGTGACTGAAAAATAGAGGCGCCCTGGTTCTGCCTCCAACCCGAGTGGGGAAGAGAGGGACAGGTGTGTGTCGAGCAGGGGCGACTCATCTCTGCGTGAGCGCTGCTCCCGAGTCCGATTCTCTGTGGAGAACACCGCGCCCTGAGCCCCGCTGCGGGCCGAGCAGGCGCTCGATCCTCCAGTGTGCGTCGGCCCACTGAGCGTCCTCAGAGCCTGGAGAGCTGGAGAGTGGCGTCCCCTTGTACAGACAGAGAAACGCAAGTCTCAAAGAGCCCAAAGGGCACAGCTAGTAGCGGGCAGAGGGCCTGGGACATCTGGCTAACAGCTCTGGCTCAGGACGAGGCTGCTGGATTCAGACCCCAGCAGTGCCACGGGCCAGCTGCCTGAGCTCTCTGGGCTGCTTGTCTCCGTCATACTGTGGCGACTGTGACAATGTCAACACCATAGCGTTAGCATTCAGGGTAACATGACCAGTGCACTTAGAACAGTGCCTGGCAGGTCACGAACGCTCAGTAGATGCTAACTGCCCTTATTACTGTTGCTGTAATGGCGATGATGTTACCCTGAGGTCTGCGTTCACAGTGCTGCCTCCCTGATTGCTTTCTGCAGGTGGGTGGACCACAGCTTCCCATTCAACAGTTGAAGGAAGTGGGGCAGAGAGAGGGGGAACGACTTCTCCACGGCCAAGAACAAAGCAAAGATATATCTGACTTCAATGTGTCGTTTTTCCATAAAGCAAGGGTTTCTGGTCACCCGCTCAGCCCCTGGCCCCTTCATTTTCTCTCCCTGAAGTTGGGGGCCCCTTGGCCTCACCCAGAGGAACCTAAGGCCGGTATTCTAGGGTCTCAGCACCAATCCAGCCTTTGCACAGACCCTGCTCTGACCTCTAACAGGGTGCCCACCTTGCATTTGAGACCAATCTCACCTTTCATTTGTTAGGGGCCTGGACCATGCCAGGCCCTCAGGACTGGAAGACAAACAGTGTTTTCATGTAAACCTTGTGCCTGCCCTGGCCCCAACCTCAGGAACAGAAGAGCCTTCAATTGCTGCCTTAGTCCCTGTGTTGATAGGAGGCCTGGTTCTCCAGGTCCTCCATGCCAGTGGCCCTCTTCCATCTGCTTCCTTACCATCAGCAAATGCCTCCAGGTGCAATCACTGGGAGACAGGGAATGGTACCTTTGTAAGCCTTTTGACCTATGTTCTTAATTGACCCCCAGAAAGACACTATTTTAAGATGTTCCTTGCAGCATTGTTTAATGTAAAACCAGCAATAGTCTATCAGTAAGGGATAATTTATATCAAATGTGACACAACACCATACTCTGCAGCTATGAAATATGGTGACATAGTGTACATTCAATGACTTCAAAAGGCACTGATAATGTATCAATAAATGAAAAAGATATAAAAAATAAAACCAACCTGCAGATGTGCCTAGAAAAGAGTCTGCCAGGAAAGACACCCAAGTGTGAATAGTGGAGATCTCGAGGATGAGATTTTAAGTCATTTTAATTTTCTTTTTATACTTTCTGAAATTTTCACAGTATGTACTATTTTTAAAATCAGAAAAAAAAAAAATTGATTCCTTCCCCTTTCCTCCTGCCTCTGCCAGAAATGTGGGTGGGAGTTGCCAGTAGCCTCAGCAGTGGGCAGCTGCCAGACTAGGTTTTGGGTGAGTGGCACCAACATGGGTGTACGGTGAAAGCTGGTGGGATTGGTCCGGGAGCCGGGGGTGCCCTGCAGCTGTGCCTTCCCAGTCCTGGCTGGCCCAGGGGGTTCTCTGGATGAAACGCCCGAGCTGGCCCAGGCCCTCTCGCTTTCTTTGGCCCTGGTTCTCGTGAAGTAAGGTCGGCAGCCCCAGGAGCTGCCGAGGAGCGTCCTCACCATTTCATCTTCTCCCCTCTCCCCTCCCCTGCCCTCCGCTGTCTGGGGTCTGCATCTTGCAGCTTAGCTTCTTATCTTGCCTCCTCCCCTTCCCCTTTCCTGTGACAAGTGCTTGGCCTTTGAGTCCCACAGACCTGAGTTCCCATCTTGCCGCTGCCTCACAGGCTAGAGTCTTCAGTTTCCCATCTGCAGAGTGGGAGTCAAGAGCTCGCTTTGTAGGGCCGAGAGGTGAGTTAGTGTCTTGTGCTTCCCACACTCCCTGGCCTGTGGCTACCCCGGCCCGGGGGCTATGCTGTTGCACCAGGTCACATGCTGACCCTGCGGACTTTCTCATTCCCTACTCTGTGTGTCTGTGAGGGAGCCAGGGCGTTTGTACCCATCAGCCATTAGTTAGGAGCTGGCTCTGGGCTGGGGGCGTGGGGGAATTAATTCTAGGCACTTCCAGCCCCCTGTGCACATAGGCAGAGTGAGGACAGTGGGTCAGACTGGAGTGCAAGGAAATGACAAGCGGCCAGGAGATAGGTCAGAGCACAGCAGTGTCTGCTACCGGCATGGGCGGGTTGGCTTAGCTAAGTGCCATCACCCCATGGTCTGCGGTTCCCCACATTAGGCCACTTGTGGGTCACAGCAGCCTAGGGACAGGTGCCCTGAGTCAGGAGCCACCCCCATTTACACCTTTCCTGGACAGAAGCTCTTGTGCCCCATGCTCATGGGCATAACTAACACTTAAGTGCCTTTGACTCTTCTTACTGGAAGGAACATGACCAGGAGGGGAGCAAGACTACATTGCCCTGTCCTCCTGCAGCCAAGCAGAGAAGAGAGAGTGAGGACTTCACACCCGTCCCAGGCCCCATTTCCTCGGCAAACGTGCCACCTTAGGAAGCCCCAGTTTCTAATCTGAAAACAAACAGGGTTGATAGAAAGTTGGCGTGAGAAGGAAATTGATGACACATGTGAGGTGATTAGTAGAGGCCCAGGCATTTGGTACCCATTGTTACTGTTGTTCTTATGGAAGTTTTTTTTTGTCTAAATACAATTAGTGGTTTATAATCTATGGTTCTTTTTACTGCATTAGCCACAGAGGGTAGCAGTGGGGCCAGCAGGTAGTACATCAAATTATTGCTTTTGAGTGGGAACACGGGGGTGGTGCAGCCACTTCAAATACACTATTTAGGGCCAGAAGGACCTTAGAATCATCTAGATCAGGGACTGGCCCCTGCTTCTTTGTGACTTAGCCATTCATTCATTTACTCATTCAGCAGATACTGATGAGGATTATTTTGTGCTGAGCATCATGCAAGGTTCCAGATCTCCTAGGAGCTACTGGCAGTTCTTGAGGCCTTGGCCAGGAGGCTGTGAAAAAGTTGCCCCATCCCCTTTCTCAGGGGGTTTGTTGTATCCCTTTGGAGGAAAGGGAAGAGCCCCTGGCCAGAACCTTCTTCCCATATCCCCACTCTTGCACCCCTCCATCCAGTTCAGGCTTTTGTCCAGCCACATGGTCCTGCCCTTCCCTGGGGTCCTCAGAGACACGCGCTTCCTGGCAAGGTGGGGCCATGGGCCGCAGCGGCCCCTCCCTTTGTCAAGGAAAGACACCTGGTGTGTCCCCAGCGAGTCACGATTAGAACCCCAACACAGGGGTCTCCTCTGCCTGTGCTTTCAGCTGTGGGTGCCCTGTCCCCAGGGTCAGGGCAGAGTCCCAGAGGCCTGGCAGAACCACAGCATAGACCTGGCCCATCTTTCAAGGGAAGAATTGAACACTTGTAAATTTTATCACATGGGTGATAAACTCTATCACATGCATAGATTGTGAATGGAATTTTATACACGCATGGATTTTAAAGATAAAACACAAGATTAAAGACATTTTGGCTCGTGGGGACCGCTTTGGGGGGCGTCTGTGGACCTCCCTGAGGGAAATCTTTCAGTGTCCTCCCTGCCTAGGGCTGCTTTGGTGGAAAAGTTAGAGAACTTCGCAAGGTGACCTCCAGGGGGTGGTGACCTCCTGCGCTGCCCCCTCAGTGGGGTGAGGAAGAAGAGAGTTGCTGGATTGGCACAGCCAGACTTAGGTTAGACTTAAGGAAAAATGTTCTGCCCATGTCGATTGTGAGACGGTTGAAAAAAATCACCATCTCTGAGTCATTTGGGCTCAAAGTTCACAGAGAGGAGAAACTGAGGAAGAGGAACCATCTCCCTCCCTTGGTGGTGCTGGGACCTCCAGGTTTTGGCTGGAGCTCAGCACCTTCTGGAACCATCATTCCTGAGACTCGGGCTGATGCCGAAACCCTTCTATGACCCATGCCCCTGGCTGCTTTGCTTCTCAGGCCTCTGCTCACGTGGCACCTGATCAGGGCCTTCGTCTCCCACCCGCCCCCTCCACCCATCTGCCGCCCCTGTGATCCTCAAACCAGGCTCGATGTGCTGGCCAGCGCCCAGAAGCTCCTGGCCGGCTAGACGTGTGTGTGTTGGAGTGTAAGCTCCATGAGAACATGCATGAGCACACCCTGTAAAACCACGCCTAACCAGAATCTTCCCGACCCATACATCTATCAAGCAGATTTTTCAGAAAAACAAACAAGAAAACCCAGCTAAATTCAAGAACATAAGCTTCTGTTAGTCATTTAACCCCCCAAAACATGGAGTGTTGGGAACTCAGCCCCATTTGACATAATCTCATAAACCGTCTGCCTCCTACCTGTCCGCACAGCACACCCTCTCCCCCAAGACTGGAGCCCCCCACTGCAGGGAACTGATTTGATTCATCTCGTCTTGTGCATGCAGTAGATGCTTAGCAAATGTTCAGGAACATACATTTCAAAAGGCTGGCTGGCCTCTGAACTCTAGGCGGTATGGAAGGACTCTGTGTATTACTAAGGAAGGGAGGTGACTAAGGATGGGAGAACGTTTGACAGGGCTTGAAATAGTTTTCTGATTAATCCTCTTCTTCTCAGAACATTCAGGGAGTCCTTCCCCCTCGCCTTTCCCTTCCATGTCCCAAGCACTCTGCTTGGCCAGGTTTGCCCACATCTATGGGAAGGTGTCTGATTGCACGCATGCAGGGAAGAGGAGAAAAATGCAACCGCTCAGATATTTGCTGAGCCCTGCTAAAGTCCAAGCCTCCTGTACCCAGGAAGAGAGAGAGGAGAGGCAGATCCCACCCCACATTCTGGTGGAGGAGAAGGGAGAAGCTTCTATGAGTCAGACAGTATTCACCAGGGAAGGACAAACGGCGAGCCCCTGAGTGTAATCGCCTGCAGGCTCAGGCCTTAAAGGAAGGTGGAACTGGACATTCAGAAAGCGTCAGCTCGTCCCCCACACTTTATTCTGTGGTTTGGGGCTGCTCAGCAAGCACCGTGGTGATCAGAATTGACATGTTTCACCAAACAGCCACTCACCAATGGACTGGGCAGGTAACATTCATCCATCCGTTCATGGGTTGATTCATTCATTCGTTCATCCATTCATTCATGGGTTAATTCATTCATTCATTCATTCATTCATTCATTTGTTGACTCATTCACTCATTCGTCCATTCATTCATTTGTTGATTCATTTATTCATTCAATTGGTTCATCCATCCAGTGTCAGCCATGTGTTGGGCCCTGTCCGAGGTACTGGGGATTTGGCAGCACTGAACAAGACAGATGAGGTCCTTTCCTACTCCTATGAAGCTTGCATGGTGTGGGGACAGGAAACAAGTCACAGCTGGTGAGCGTCTACCATGTGCCAGGCCCTGCTGAAGCCCTTTTCATGCAGAGTTTCTCAATGGGGGTGCAGTTGGCATGTTGAGGGGCAGTTCTTCGTTGTGCAGGACTGTGGTTTCTGTCCTCTACTGTCAATGGGGACACCCCCTTCCCCACACCCCACCTCAGTCATCAGAACATCCCCAAATACCCACTTACAGCGAAAAATGCCCTCATGGTATGGTGCTGCCCCTCATTAGAAGCACAACATTATCTCATTTAATCCTGACAACAGCCTCCTAAAACTGGTCCTCTTACTGATTCCCATTTTACAGATGCGAAAATTAGACACAGAAATGTTTAGCCACTTGTCCAAGGTCACACAGTTGAAGTGATGGATTTGAACCCCAGGAGCCTGGCTTTGGAGCCTGCACCCTTCACTGCTCTGTTATATAACCTTTCAAACAAACACAGAGACTGGAAACCCTAGGCAGTGAGGGGTGCTATGCTGAAAGTCAACCAAGATGATGTGACAGAGGGAGACAGGCTGAAGGGGGAAAGGCGTCCTATGTGTGAAACATGGTGCTAACCCGATGGGAGAAAAGGGAGATTGCAATGAACTGCAGGTCCCACGCAGGGCTTGGACATGCCGTTAAACCATGAGGGGGGCAGCACACGTGTGTGCACATAAATAATATGTACTTTGGTGAAAAGCTCTGCTTTATGGGGAACACCCTGTTCACTGAAAATTCATTCATAATTGTTCACGTGAAAGGCACTCACCAGGAGACTTACACGTGGAACAGATGCCGGGCAGGGAGGCAGCCCTCTTTCTCTCTCCACATCCAACCAATGGAAAAGCGATTGCTGGCTGCCTGTGGTGTGCGTCTGAGTCAACGGTGGAGTATGTGGGAGCTTTGGAAGCTCTGTCTGGAGCCCCCACTGTGGCTGGCATATAGTAGATATTCAAACATTAAGTGGATGAATGGATGGATGGGTGAACAGATGGATGGGTGGATGGATGGACAGATGGATGGGTGGATGGACAGATAAGGTTTGGTACCAGCCCCACATGGGACTTCTGGTTGCAGAGGCTGGATATATTCAGGGTTCCATTCACAACGGTATAGAATTAAGGGCAAAGTCAAAATCAATTCTAAAAAGCATCACTTATCTTGCCACAAATCAAGTCAACAATAGGAAAGCATTTCATTTCATTGGATGACGAATATAAACAAATGCCCTGGACCTTGGCCCTCTTAATCCATCTTAGACAGTTGAAGGGGAAAGCTAAGACTTGTTGGCACCTACTCTGTGTCTGGCATTCTATAGACATTATGGCTATTAGTTTTCAAAATAGGCCTGCATTTGACAAATCAGGAGGCTGAGGCTGCCCAGATAGGTGAAGCAAGGGGCACAAGGTCACACAATCAGTGGTCGGGCTGGAAATCAAACCCAAGGCCGTCCATTTTTACAGCCCCTTCTCCGCCCTGACACCCCACAGGAAGTCAGACAAATAGGGCAACGTTTCTGTAGGCAGCAGATCCAGGTGGCTGCAGCCTCAGTGCGACTCACCTGGACCATGGGTTATGTCTCCGTGCAACGTAGGGCCAGGCAGGAGGCCCCAGGTCAAGGAGGTGGGGGAGAGGACTGAAGAGGAAGGAACCTGGTTTGTTTCCACTGTGGAGCCAGCAGGGACAGCTTAGTCAGTGGCAGGAACCATTAGTCACTGAAATGATGGTGGGAGGGAGCGTGGGGCTGGGTCAGGACTGTGGGAGATGGCAACTCCCACCGTGGAAAGACAGCTGGGAGAACGCTGGGGTGGGAGCAGGTGGGTTCCTCTGGTCTAACACATTTTAGCTGAGCGGGGGAGGAGGGTAAGGAGGGGAGGAGGCTGGGGGACCCGGGAGAAGGAAAGGAAAGGGCGGCTTGCCTTTCTTCTTTGAAGGCAAACAGGTCTGCCTTCCTACCGCAGTCCCTCCCTGCCCTAGCTGTGCGATCTGGGGCAAGTCATTCTCCTTCTCCGAGCCTCAGTGTTTGCCTCACTGGGTTGTCTTAGAAATTAGACAAGATGCCACATATGGAAGTGCTTGGCCAGGGCCAGCACATGGTAGGTGTCCAGGAAACGGCCCCTCTCTTCCTCCCCTGCCCTCTCTGGCTGAGTCTGACGAGAGCAGGGAAGCCTATGGCTGGACACGGGGACTGGGTCCTCACTCCCGGCCAGCTGCACCTGCTCCTTCCTGCCTCCTGTGGACCTGTCTGTCCTCACCCAGGGGCAGGGACCATGAGTCATGGACACTGAAGGTGGACCCTCCAGAAGTCTGAACTGGGAGACTGGAGCCCATTAGGCAGGGGCTGTGCCTGGGTCACACAGCTGGGGATGAATGGCAGAGCCAGGGCTGGCACCCAGGACTGCGGACTCCTTCTGCAGATCCAGGTCCTGGATCTGCCTGCCTGTCTGCCTCCTCGGCACCTGCTGTGGTGCTGGGCACAGAGTGGGGGCTCCCCAGGTGTTGGCTGCAGGAATCATTAAAGGAGGAAACATGAGACCTCCTAGCCAGGGCCTGTGCAATGATGGGCATTTATTAAACATTTGTAGAATAAATACACAGCCCACCTCATCTAGAGCCAACTTCTCTGAACATGTTAGTTTTCACCTTCTTCCCCACTGTTTTCACCCAAAACTGCTGCCATAGGCTAACCCTGCCAGGACCGGAGAGAAAAGTGGGCAGTGCCATTCTAGAACCAAGTTGTGCTTCCCAGGGTCTGTTCTCTCCTCTCCAACCACTCCGGGTGTGCAAGGTGCAGCTGTGTACAGGCAATGGTGGAGCTGCAGAGAGGCCAGGGGGTGTCCTGGGCAGCCCTGCCCCACTTAATTGCACCCTTTCACTCCCTGGCTGCCTGCTCCCAGCAGGCCTTGCAAAAAGCTGCTTTCAGGATGGCTTTGGAGGCTGAATGGCCATCAGAGGAAAGAGGCTCAGGGCCATGGGGCCTGGAGCATGGGGGGCAGTGGCCACACTGTCACCAGTGCCCACGTCTTCATCCTGTCTGCTGGCCAGCAGTGTGGCTGGGTGGACTGAGTATGGGGGGAATTGGAGGACCTAGGTTTAAGCAACTTCTTAGCTGTGTGACTTGAGGCAAGTGACTTCATCTCTCTGATCCTACTTTCTCATCTCTAAAATGGGAATAGACAGCTTCCACTTACACCGCGGTGGTGGGTGGGAAAGGGCTGTCCATGGCTGGATGCTGGGGTGTCTGTGAAACGCTGAGTTGCTGTTGCCTAGGATGCAGTGTTGCTGCTCCTGTGCCGTTGCTAGTACTTTCTTCTGAAGCAACCTGGGAGGTGGACCAAGCAGTCTGGACTTGAGCCTTGGCCTTAAGCAAGTCACAGGGTCTCTGAGAACCTCAGTTTTTCTCATCTGTAAAATGGGCCTGTCTGCCTTCCAGGGTCATCTGTAAGCACACAAGATAGTATCAATGTCTGTGTTTGGGCGCAGTTGGGTGGGGTGGAAGGAGGGCCAGCGGAAGCTCAGACTTCCTTCCACAAGACACGGGGTGGGGGGCAGGGGCAGCACTGACTCTTGCTCTGCCGGGCCGGGTAACTACTGAGGGCACACTACCCACCCTCTCTGGGCCTTGGTGCTCTCATCTGAAAGGAGAGTTACTGTGCCCAGCGCTCAGAGGGTGGTCACTGGGCTGTCACGCTGTTCCTCTGCTCCTAGAAGGAGTGGCCCGCAGAGCCTGGGCCTCCCTCTTTGCAAGTCAGGCCCAGAACCGCCACCTACCCTCTGACCTCACTCCTGCCCCCAGCTCCAAGCACTTCTCTGAAACAGCCTGGCTTCCTGGAGTTCCCCGTTTGCCACCGCTGCTCTGGGCACGTGACCTCCAGCTCGAGATGTCGAAATCCTACTCCAGGCTGCCCGGAAACCCCCACCAGCTGAGGCTGCGCAGGGGTAGGGGCGGGGCGGGCTTCTTGGGCATTGCCACACTTTGTGGCAGCGAGTCGGGGGCATCGATTCTGGTTCTATTTTCAGACATTTCTGTTTCCTCTACAAGAAGCAGTGGGAGGCCGAGAGAATTCAGTCTTCCGGTGGCTGGGAGATAGTTCCAAACACAATATCTTCATGTGGATGATGTATCTGAGAGACTACATGAAGTGCTCTGGCCTAACGGTGCTATGGCCCACGACAAATGGAGAAAAGACTCCGGAATCCACGCTCTTGGGGATCCGAGTAGGGATATGGGAGTGTTGTGTCCCCGGGATTCTTGTTCCTGTTGGCAGGGAGTGAGGCAGGCAGGGAGGCTGGCATTCGTGTTGTGCCCAGGAATCCTCAAGGCACCAGCTCACATTTTACCAAGACTGTTGCCGCATGTCACTGAGGAGGAAACTGAGGCACAGGGAAGGGACACCTGCTGTATTTTAGGACCATGGAGCCTGATGAATCTGTGAACCCTTTCAGATATTTCTAAAAATATTTCCTCCCCCAGTTTGGTCACGAGCCTGAGGTCCTCCTGGTCCTCAAGGCCGTGGGTAAAGGCACCGATGGCCCTTATTAAAATGCAGTTATTACAAACAGATGCTGGGGCTCAGTTCCACACCCCACCTTCCGTTCAGTTAGCCATGTCACCTTGGCAAGTCATTATCTTCCAGAAAACAGAGGATGCTAGGGAGCAAATGAGTTGCTGTGAACAAGACTCTCTTTAAGGCGTTTAGAGGCCAGTGGGACAGGGACAGCAGATGACTCAATGGGCCATGGTAGCCCAGGGTGTTCGGTCCAATGACAGGGTATGTCTCTGGCCCTTTGGGGACACAGATGTATCTGACCCAGTCTTGGAGAGTCAGGGACCCTTCATAGCAGAGACAGGGGTCTCATCAGAGATACAAAGCATGGCAAGAGTCAGCCGCAAAGCATGGGGTTGCGGGGGGGGCGGCGGGGGCAGGCACTGCTGGCAGTGGGAACGGCCGGAGTGAAGGCCACGTACCTCCTGCACTCGCAGCATCTTAATCAACCCTCCAGACATCCCTGCCGGTGGTTCCTGTTCATCCCGTTTTCCAGATGAGAAAACTGGGTGAGATATGTCAAGCAGCTTTCCCAAGGCCACAGCTTGTAAGTGGCTCAGCTGGGCTTCAAATCCAGGCCTATCTGATCCCAAAGTCCACGCTCACAAGTGGGCACCTCCACCGGTGAGCTGCAACAGGGGGCCACGGTTCTTAGCAAATAAAGAAAAGATTGTAGGAGGCCTCACTTTGTGGCTGGTGCGTAGAGGCGGGGTGGGAACATGCACCAGGGTCTGGGGAGGAGAGGGTGGCCGGAGCCTGGAGGAGTCACCCCTGGCGTGGGCAGAGGGCCTCAGCTGCTCATGTCAGCCTCTCTGTGCAGAGAAAGAGCCAGAACTCCTTCTGGTCTTTCAGCACTTCCTTCGAGGCTTCATCCCTCTGATGTGTCATCATAACGCCCTGGTCATCATGGGCCTCTGCTTTTGGTCTGTCTCTTCCTTTGGACTCTGAACTGCTCAAGGACACACGCAGGGTCTTCTCTGTCTTAACCCCCAGGCGACCAGCACTGAGTCTGGAGGGCGGTGAGTGTTTGCTGCAGGAAGCTGTAAACATGCACCCTGCCTGCCTCCGCCTAGTGAAAGCCCACCTTGTATGTGGGGCTTGCAAGAGTGGCACGTGGTTCTGCCCTCTCAGGTCACAGGTGAGAGGCCAGGGCCCAGGAAGACATAATGCCCAGTTTCCTGGAGGAGCTGTGGGGGCCATGGGCCTACCTCCCCCCTCCTGAAGCCAGGGAGCCTTGCCATCCCCAGGACCCCCCTTTCTTGGTCCCTGAGCCCGTCCCAGGGGGAGCTGAGCATCTGTTTGGCGAGGGCGCTTGGCCTGTTATCTCACAACAGTGGTTCTGCCGAGGGAGAGGTCTGCACACCGTGTCCAGCTGGAAACGGGACATTGGACTCCTGCCTGTTTCCCCAGCGTGGCCGCTGTGGAAGCATCGAGCCTGGGTGCTCCTTGCTTCTAAGGGGCATGGGGAGGGACAGAATTGTGCAGCTCTCCACATGGCTTCCCAAGGGGGAGCGTGAAGGGCTGCTGTGACAGCTGTCGGCTCCCAGACGCCCTGGGCGGGCCCTGGCTGCAGATGCTGCCTTGTCACAGGACACAGAAAAGGTGGCTCTTCAGAGGCGGGGGTTTCCCCGCATGGCCCACGGATCAGTCGTTGTTTTTCACGAGTTGTCCCTTTGACAATAGGGCTACGTCTTGGGCCTGACTCAATGTCGTTGCCTTTTTCCTCCTCTCCTGCTTGCTTTCTTCTCTCGCCAGCCTCCACGTCCTGGAAATGCAATCTCAGCACATGAATGGCAGGGAGTGAGGGAGGCGCCAAGCCCGAGAGACAGCTTTGTCTGGCGGTGAATTTAGATAGCACGTGGGTGGCCAGGGAGCGGCTCAGACGTCCGCCATCCTCCTGTCAATGGAGTTTGACTGCTTCGGCAGAGGAGAACCGGGTTCAATTCCCTGGCAGTGCCTAGGTCCCAAGTCACCAGGCTGGAGAGAGCCCCAGCACGCCAGCCCCGTGGGGAGAAGGCAGAGTGAGAGGAGGCTGCTAATTTGGGGGAGGAGCATGAGGAGGACCTAGATGCTTCTGTTTTAGAGCCATGAGTGAGCTCTGGACGACGCCAGCCTCTGTGACCTGGGCTGAGTCCCTCACATGGCCTCAAACCCACACAGCATTGCGCCTCAGTTTCCTGGTATGAGGTCATTGAATATGAAATGTCCAATTTCGAATCAAAAGTACAGTTTATTATAGCTCAAACAAGAAGCAGTACAATTAATCAAAGTATGTGCCTAAAGTATCCACACAGTTTTGCCATCTTAACAGTAGCTTGTTTATGCCAGCAGCGAAGAAGCCTGGAGAGTGAGTGATGATGAAATCGTGAAAGGCGTTTTCCACAGCTTGTTAAGAATTGAATATTTTTCCTTGCAAGAGTGGTCCAAAGCCTGGAAGAAGTGGTAGTCAGTTGGTGCAAGGTCTGGTGAATACAGTGGATGACAGAGAGTTTCCAAGTCCAGCTTCTGTAGTTTGAGCAGCATTGTTTGTGTGACATGGTCGAGTGTTGTCTTGCAAGAGGATTGGCCTGTCTCCATTGACCAATCTCGGCTGCTTAATCTCAAGCATCCTCGTCATTTCATCCAATTGGTTGCAGTAGACATCTGTTGTAATAGATTGACCAGGTTTCATGAAGCTGTAGTGGATAATACCAGCACTGGACCACCGAGCTGACACCATTAGCTTTTTTTTGATGAATATTCAGTTTTGGACTGTGTTTCAGCACTTCATCTTTATCCAGCCATTGTGCTGAACACTTGCAATTGTCAAAAAGAATGCATTTTTCATCACATATAATAATACAGTGTAGAAATTGTTCGCCTTTATGTTGTGACAGCAAAGAAAGGCAAGCTTCGAGACAATCTCTCTCTTGATGCTTGTTTAATTCATGCAGAACCCATCTATCCAGCTTCATTACCTTGCTGATTTGTTTCAAATGGTCCAATATTGTTGGAATAGTAACATCAAACCTTGCTGCTAATTCACACATAGGTTCAGATAGATTCGCTTCCACTACAGCTTTCAGCTCATCATTATCCACCTTGGTCTCAGGTCACCCACGTGGCTCACTTTCAAGATTAAAATCATGAACGGAACTTCTCAAACCATCGACATACTGTATGTACATTAGCCACATCCTTTCCAAATACTTCACTGATATTTCAAGCTGTCTGTGCAGCATTGGTTCTATGATGGAACTCATATTCAAAAATAACACAAATTTTTGACTTATCCTTGGTTTCACAAAAATTGCTCTAAAAAACATGAAAGATAATCACAAGCCAAAAGCCATGTGTTTGGAAAGAATGAGGATGTACCTTTGCAGTAAAAATAAAACAACAGTGTCAAAATGAAATGTCAGAGATGTCAGCTGTCAAACTTAGTACTTAAGGAAGTTGGCCATTTCATACTTAATGACCTAATAGTTAAGGGACACTAATTCCTTCCTCCTAACCTTGTCAAATGGATTCTGTCAGACCCAAGAAGGGAATCCTCACCCCTGTCACCATCTCCTTCACCTCTGTCATCTCCTCCACCATCATTGCCATCATCCTCATCACCACCATCCTGGCAGCACGGGTGGATTGTATACCGTGTGCCAGGCGCTGTCCTAATGCCTATGGATGTGAAAGGCTCTCGCAAACCATAGGTGCTCAATACAAACTGACTCCAGTTTCTGTTTGGCTGACAACTTGTTGGGCAAGATGATTTCACCTGTCTGAACTGCAGATTTCTTATCTGGAAAATGGAGATGATGTTAATAGTGCCTTCTGCAAAGGGTTGATGGAGATTTAACTGTGTCGAAGCCCATAAAATGCTTGGAAGAGGTCACGGTGGTCCTGGCACACGATTTGCTAGTGGCATCGCTGTTGTTGCAGTGCATGTTGGTGAGGTGCTAGCTTGACACTGGCAAAGGAATGCATTTGGCATCACAAACATTGTACCCCGAATGCCCTATAAGCACCCTCTTCACACTCCAAAAACCCGATGCATCATTTCATCATTTTCACTGCCACAGGCCACAGCCCTGGATATGCCTGTTCTCTCTAGACCAAATCTCAGCCACCCATGTCCGCTGGTATTTTCCTCTATTCTACCCCCGCCTTCCCAGTCTGGGGGTGGGGGGCATTGATCCTGCGCCTGAGTGTCTCTGATTAGGCTTCCTGCTGCCCACCCCGCCTGCCCAGCCCTCCTCTCCCTCTCAGAGTGGTGGCCACCTCCTCCCTGGTCTCTCGGCTTCTGCCTCCTCCTTTGCAGCCTGCCCTCCACCCTGGCAGCCTGAGGGTTTCTTCTGAATCACTCACGTGGCCCATAACTCACTTGCTGAGCACCTTTCAGCAACAAGTATCCAGTCGGTGAAGCACTTACTGGCCATCGACTGTGTCCAACGCTAGCTTGGACCCTGAGCGTAGGAGAGGGTGGCTGGAAACATTTGCCCAGAACCCACTCTCCATACATACACTGGATGCACGCTTCTCTCTCACTTTCTCTGGGCTAAACGCTAGGACATACACATGCCAGCTGGCTCTTTAATCCTACCTGTGGGGGAGGTGTCACTGCTCCATTTTTTTAGTTGAGAAAACTGAATCACAGAGAAGTTAACAGGCTGGCCAAGGCCACATGGCTAGTATACGTGGTGGGGCCTCTGAGGCCAAAGGCACTATCCACTCAGCACCACAGAGACGACTGTTTGCAGTAAGCATTGCACATGAGCTGCAGAGAGACCACCCCAGGCCTGGGGAGTGCAGCCTCTGCTCCCTGGCTGACAGGGCAGGAGGGGCAGTGTGGGAGCTGCAGTGGGATTCAGGTATGGGAAACAGAGCTGGGAGGCGGCAGGGGCAGAACCGTACTTGAGCAGCTGCGAGGCAGGAGACAGGAAGGGACACTGGCCAGGTAGTGGGTGTGGTGAGCTTGGGGGTGGGGAGTGTGAGTTCTGAATCCAGATAGATGCCCTGTGCCAGGCCTGTAGGGGGCCAGGGCTCCAGAGGGCGTGGAGCAGGAGGGGATGTGGCCATGGGAGTCAAGGCGCAGCCTAGGAGGAGCACAGCCTGGGGGCTGGCATGGGATACTGACAGTGTTGTCCAGAGGGTGGCAGAAGGACAGAGAGAGGAGCCAGTGAGCCTGCCCCAGACCCTTCACCACTTCCCTGTCCTCTATCCAGTGTCCCTTAGTTGCCCCTTCCCTGCCTGGTGGTGCTCTGCTGGCCCCTTGACTGGCAGTTCACACTCACCTCTTGGGTGAGCTTTCCCAAGCCCTTTCTGCAGGCAGAGCTAGTCCCCCTGGGTCACTTGGCCACAGTGTGCAGACTCTCTCCCAGGGCAGGGTCCCCAGTGCCTCGCATAACCCCAATCCATGTTTGGTAGGTGACTGAATAGGGGGTGGGAGCTCCACCACCAGCTCTGGGGTGACCTTTGAGAGTCTGTGCCCCTGGCCGGCCTCAGTTTCCTCTTGGATATGGGGAGGGGCTGGATGGCCACTGATGGCCCTTCCCAAAGCTCCGAGGCTTATGATGTGAAAGTTGGAAAGGGAGCAGGTAAGGCCTTGGGTGGCACCTCCATCCTCCACTGTCAAGCTCTCTGCCTTTTACACTAATTGCCACTTAGTCCCTGGAGTTGGACATGGGCTGTCAACACCTGGGTTTCCGAATCCAAGGACATACATCCCCTGGCTCTGCCTCTGCTGTGTTCTCATCCTCCCCTCCCCCTCCACTGCGTCTCCTGGTCTCAGCACAGCCCCTTATGGCCTGTTGCCCGCACAGCCGGGAAGGTACCAGCAGTCCCTCAGGGCAGTGACAGAGAAGACCTGGATTGTCAGAGACCGACGTGAAAATCCACAGCCACATTTTCTCCACGTGATTTCCCATCATGCTCTGAATTGCTTTGTGTTTGCAGGATGGAGTTCTGCTTCTGCTAGTTCGTGTATCCTGTGCACATGTATTGAGTGCCTACTGTGTACCAGGCCCAGGGGATCCTAGGGACAGGAGTGAAGCAGACCCTGGGGACTAGGCAGGCAGGGGGTGCTCCTGCTTCCTGTGAGGGCTGGAAGCCTGGGTGTTCTGTGCCCTCCTACCTGCTCCCTGTGCCACCTAGCCCCAGGGAGCCCTCTGAACAACATTCTCTAGACAAAGGAACTTGCAGCGTGGGGGCATTCTGCAGCGTGGGGGCATTCCGCCGCGGGGCAGGCAGGCTGGTCCTGGAGGGTAGAGTGCCATGGCCCAGGCACTGTGTGATGGGGACCAGGCGGGCTGCATGAGGGGTTGGCCTGTCCAGGCAAAAGGCTCAGCAGGAGAAAATGGTAGGTGTCCTGGCAGAGGCGGGGGTCCAGCCTGGGTGAGGGTGGGCTTGGGCACAGAGCCACGCAGTCCTCAACTCCCGGCATGGCCTTCCCTCGCCCACCCCACCTGAGGCTACTTTCCCAGTTCCCCTAGTACCAGCCCAGTGGCCTTTCCTTGACCACCTTCCCTGGCACCTGTGCCCCCTCAGTCCCACTGCTGGGGGGCCTCGTTAGGGCTGCCCTCTGCTAGTTTTCTGCCCCCTGCTTTCATCAATTTAAATCTCAGCTCCTTCATTTCCCAGCGCTGTGACCTTGGGCAAGAGGATTAACCCCAGTTTCCATGCCCACAAAACAGGGATGCTAATAGTCCCTGTCCCAGGGAGATGCTGCTGGGACACAGCACTCAGTATAGGAGCCATCGAAGAGACCTGCTTGTTCCAGGCTCTCTGTTTCCCACAACCCAGTCCAAGCCCACCCTGCCTCATCCGGCCCCCTCTCTTGGAGCCCCTTCCTTGCCTCGCCCACGCAGTCTAGCCCGCCTGTGATTCTCCCAGTGCCCCCTCTGTCTGTGGCTGTCAGTCTCTGGCACGTGCTGCATACCTCCTAGAGGACCAGGACCACATCTCATTTCTTCTACATCTTCTGCAGACCCCGGAGTGCCTAGTTCAGTTCTGGACCCTTCTACGGAGAAATGTCTTTGTCAGTGGAACCATTCACTTGTCTGACCGGTATTTATTGAGCATAGTTTTGTTATCTCTTACTCATAATGAATTACCCCAAACTTAGCACTTTAAAGCATTAAATATTTCTGTGAGTCAAGAACTCAGAAGCCATGTAGCTGGGCAGTTCTTGCTCAAGGTCTCTCATGAGGTTGCAGCCAAGGAGTCTGCCAGGGCTGCGGTCATTAGAAGGCCCAACTGGGGCTGGGAGTGTCTCCGTCACAGGCCTGGCGTGTCACAGCTGATTGTTGTCAGGGCCCTCAGTTCCTCCCCACATGGGCACCTTCAGAGGCTGCTGGAGTGTCCCTGTGACATGGCAGCTGGCTTCCCCCAGCAGTGGCCATCCAAGAGAGAGCAAGGTGGAAGCCACAATATGGTTTTATGACCTGGGCTCAGAAGTTGTGCCTGTCATTCCCGCGATATCTTGTTACGCAGGTTGACTCCTTCAATATGAGCACTCGGAGATGAGAATCATCAGGACGCCTCTTGGAGTCTGGCCACCCCCAGCATCTGCCGCGCATGGGTTGATTTTTTGTGCTGCTCGCCCTGAGCGGTGAGCATGGGGATGCAAGGTTCACAGGGGCTCCCTGGAGCCCTGGGTGGGCTCAGGGTTTACCACTGTGGTGGACCGGGCCGGTGGCCTAGAGCTGCCTGAGGACAAGGAGAACCCTCAGTATCAGGACCAGCACCTGTCTCTCACATCAGCCCGTTTATCCAACTTGCTCATGCCCCCAACCCTCAGTGGCACCCACTTTCCCCACCTCTGTACACACTGCACCTGCTTCCCAGCAGTCGTACCTATTTAAAGAAGGGCGTGTGTCGCTCCGGGAAGTAGTGAGTCCCCTGTCCCTAGAGGTGTTCAGGCACCCTCGGCAGAGCTGCTGAGCAGAGATGTCACATGGGGGAGATTTGGACAGGGCTCCACAGAGCCCTGGGTAGCAGACTCCCCACTGTCTTTGTGGCCTGCCTACAGGAGCGGGGCCCTTGCTTCTCTCCGTAAAGGTACTCAGCCCCCTGCAGGAAGCCTCAGCTCACCCCATGTGATCCCCTGATTGGGGCTGTGGTCTGTGGAAGCTGTCCTCTTGCCCCGTGCCCCACCCCCAGCCTCTCACCTGTGGGGTCTAAGTGCCTGGAACCCTGGCTTCCCGCCCATGCCGCCCACATCCCACTGGGGAGCCTTCCCGGGATAATCAGGACCATTAGAGGCCTCCTAATGCCACCTAACCTCAGGACTGCGATGGCCCCCGCGCCGGCTGCCCATGCATTATTAACATGCGGAGAGCACAGGAGCCGCTTAGATGTATCACACCCTGGTGTCCCCGGTGCATTCGTTTGCAGCATTTGCAGCATCCCCTGGTGGCCTGATGCCGCCCCCCATCTGGGGTGGGCCCCAGGAGCGAGCACTGGGGGGAGCTGGCTTCCCGGGCACGGGGCACCTGGAACGCAGGACTGTGCAGGCCTGGCATGACCAGGTCGGTGAGGGCAGCAGACTAAAGGATCAGCTCCTCTACCCCTCACCTCCGCAGGGGAGGAGACCAAGGCTTGAGGAGAGAAGCAGCCTGTTCAAGGCCACAGCGGGAGGGGCAGAGGCCTGGGGTCCCACTGCTGCCCTCACGCTGCGTCCTCCTTGAGCTGAACCACACTAAAGCCCTGGGCAAAGCCGCTATAGCAGACAGCAGGGAATTCTGCGCAGGAGGAGCCGGGCGAGTCAAAGCCGTCACCTGCAGTTGCGTTTCCTAGCGTTAAACGCACTCAGACCCGACTGGCTGTAGGACCTTGGCCGAGTCACTTTCTCTCTCTTGGCCTTAGTGTCCTCATCTGGAAAATAGGCACAGTCAGCCCCCGGACCCCCTCCTGCCTCGCTCCCTGGGCCTGTGTGAGGCCGGCGTGGTATTGGATGAGACGCATTCCCTGTTACGCGCTGAGAGCAAGAACACACGCTGTCTCTTCTGGTTCTCAGCACCCTGCGCCTTTCAGTGCAGAATCAGAGATGGGGCTGGGTGGCCCATAGTGAACTTGAGATAGCCAGAGGAATGGGGACAGTGGCGGTGAGGCCCAACAACCGTCACATTCAGGAGACCCTGGTCCCAAGCCCAGCCTGATCCTTCCAAGCCAATGGGCTTGGTGAGGGCCCTTCATGAGACTGCCTCTCTTCTCACTTTCTCCTGCCGTCCATCACATGGGAAGGAGAAGATGAGAATTCCTCTAAGAATATTCCAGCTTTAAAGTCACTAGGGACTCATTCAGACTAAGAAGCCCATGACTGATACCAGGTCCTTTTCTAACAGCAAGTTTGGGAAGGGGGTTCAGAGTCCCGGGAAGCACATGGTCCCTGGAGGTAGAATGGGGGGATGCAGGCCGTGGGGATGAGCTTTGCCAGCCAGAAGGCCAGTGCTGGTCCGATTATTACCCATTTTGCAGGTGAGTTGTTTGTGAACAAAGAGTTGGGGGGCGTTGCCGGGAGTCACGAGCCAGGGGAGGGACCGAAGGGGCCCGGCTTTGCCCTGTCCATCACGCGTGATGCAGGAAGTAGCTGGGAAGGTCAGGGTGAGGGTCTGCCAATTCCTGCTCACCTCTGGGTCTACGCTTCCCCCAGGTCCCATGTCATCCCCACAGCCTCCGTGGGAGGTGGGCACGGTTATTATCCCCATTTTGCAGAGGGAGACACTGATACTGGGGCAAGTGAGTGAAGCCCTGAGGGTGGTGGAGCCAGTATTCTGGTTCCTGAATGGCTGTGGGGCGGCGGGGATGGGGGGCACATGGCTGAGGCAGCCTGGGTAACCCCCAGGCCACGTGGGAGGCCCTGAGAGCGAGAGGACAGCCACGCGGAGGCTGCGGGCAGCTGTGCGGCTGGAGCTGCAGCTGCCCTCTATGCAAATCCTGCCCATCCTGCCACTGAGCAGATGCCCGACAGAGAAACCCCCTCCTGAGCCTCCTCACGACCCCAGCCTGTGCCTTGTGACACCTTCACCGCAGCAGCTGCCCTTACTGTAGGCCCACAATCCCAGACCAGACCAGTTCACAAGAACCGTGCCCACCCCTTGGGGGATTCCCGGGTCTGTCTGGAGGCAGTTGCAACCCAAGCAAGTCTGGTTGTAGAAGCCAGCCCCGCGTGAAGGGTGACAGCAGCATCCCCAGACACATGCTCATATCACTTCCAGGCCAGCCTGAGAACTATTAGTGGGGACTTAGATGGAGAGCAGGTTGGGCCTCATCCATCCCTCCCCTGCTGTTCCCAAGCGTGCCACCCTGTGCCCTGCCTTGGTGCCTTTGCTCATGCTGTCCCCTTTGGGTTACCCTTCACCCCTCGTCTGTCCCTCTGTTCTTGGCAGAGCCAGCCCCACACGCCCCACCCAGCCCTGACTGCCCCCAGGCCTGGGTGCTGTCTGTCCTTACAACCCTCTGCTCATGCCCTTGGAGAGCGTCCAGCTCCCTGCTAGGTCAGGCGCTCCCTGGGCTGAGGCTGACGAATTTGTGCCTGGCTCTGGATTGAATCCTCCCAACCTAGAAGACAGGTATGCTTATTGTTCTAGCATTACAGATGAGGAAGGACGCTCAGAGAGGTCAGGCCACGTGCCTGAGGTCACACAGCTACCAAGTGGGAGAGCTGGGATAAGGAACTGGGAGTCGTGGACGAGTCCGTAATTGGGAGTTAGACTGGCACGTATTCAGCCCTTTACTCCCAAGGCCAGCAAAGCATAGGACCGGTAAGTGCTGGATACATTTTTGTCCGAGCGGTAAGACAGTGGATGCTCCCCCGCCTTTGCCCAGAATCCCAGAGGTGCCTCCTGCAGCTCTGGGCACAGCCCCCTTCACCCCAGCGCACACCCGTCAGGCCCGGGCCAGGGCTTTGGCTGAGAAATCCTCCCAGCAGTGTTGTGGGCTCCAGACGCTTATACCCATTTTGTAGACAGGAAACCCGGGTCCAGCGAGGTGTAATAAATGTGCCAGAATCGCCCGGTGGGAAGCGGCCGACTAGACTGCAGACGAGGGCTCGGGGCTCTGTGTTCGGTGCTCCTTCCCAGGCTGGGGACCGGGCTTCCTGCCCAGGCGGCCCCTGCTGCCTCTGGCCGAGGCGCAGGAATAGTCATCAGCTGTCCCCACCCCCAGTCCCCGAGAGGAGAGGAAACACCAGTCTGCGGGGGATTCCTCCGGCGGCGCCGCGCCCCTCAGCCACTTCCTCTGGACGCTCTCGTTTTCTTTGTCACTTGTTTTAGTTTCTGCTTTTCTTCCCTCGTTCCTTTTTCTCAAGGCCACTTTCATTTCCGTCTGTTTGTGTCCCCCCCACCCCACCCCTCTCTGCTCAGCCCCCACTGTCCTCCCACCACCTTGGGATCCCCGATAGCCCTGCCTGCCCAGGCCACATTTCCCGGCCAGGGTGGGGGTCAGGGACAGGAAGGGGCTGTCCCCCGCCTTCTCCCTCCAGGTGGGAGAGCCAGGTGGCTGTCACGTTGCCCTAGGGCTCCCTGCTCTGCCTCTCTGGGCCCAGGCACCCCCTCGTCTGTGAGCTGGGAGGAGGAACAGCCTCAGAGGAGGAAAGGAGATCCACATGCAGAGATCCTACAGCCCGCGCTTGGAAACACCCAGTAAACACCAGTTCTGCGTCCCCAGGACCTGCCTCTGTGTGCAGTCTCCGTCCAACCCTGTAGTCATCTCCCCCCAGCCCTGGGGGCCCACACCTGGCCAGAGGCAGATATCGCCATCTGCGCCTCCTGTGCTGAGCCACCAAGGCCTGTACAGAGGCAGCTCTGAGAAGGAAGAAAGGATTGTCGATTTGCCCTCCAAAGTCCATAGGCAGAGCCCTCTGCCCAGGCAGGAGCTTCCGTTCCCATGCCCAGCACCGAGGCCTCCACTTGTCCCTGCAGGCTCCTGTGACCAGGAGCTCAGTACTAACAGGGCACCCCAGTCATGGCTGGACAGCTCTGCTTTTTGGAAAGTTCTTCCTTTTGGTCAGCTGAGACCTGCCTGCCTTTACTTCCACCCTCTACCTTTGGCCGTCCCCAAAGGGACCAATCTCTTCTCCTCCCCTGTTCTAGATGTCTGAATGTTGCACTCGGGCCTCTCCAGACTTGCCCAAATCCCTCTGCTCCAGCCTGAGAGGCAGTATAGCAGAGTGGTTAAGGTCTTGGACACCAGAACCCACCTACCCCAGTTCAAATCCCAGCTAGGCCACTTGCTGCCTATGTGACACTGGGAGTTTCCTAACACCCAACCCCCCATGCCCAATGGGGGGTTACTGTGGGGCTTACATGAACAGATGTGTAATGCGCTAGCACGTTGTAAGCACCTGGTAACATCACCCACTACCTTTGTTGTTCAACACCAAACATCCACGAATTCTGTGACAGCTACTAAAAGAACATCCTTTCCAGACCCTTTTTAAGCCAGGTTGTTGCTGGGTTCTACCTGGCAGTTTCCCTGTTACAGCTTGGAGAAGGTGTCTTGACTCCTGGTGGGAAGAGTCCTGGTTTTGGAAGCAGACCTCTGTTCAAATCCCAGGTCCGCCCTAGGTTTGCTTTACGCCTGAGACACCATCGGCTGGTGTGGCTTTTCGAGGGTTTACGAAAATGCTTGAGACATGACGAGAAAAAGTTTTGGTTTCATAATATGAAAACTGCTAATCAGAATTAATGTGTGTGTTGTTAATATATTCAAACATGATTAATCGTTAGATTTGGTTTTTATAGAAACAGCCCTTCCTTTGGGGGTTGGCATGCCTCGCCTTGCCAAGGTTCCTGATTATAGACCATGATTGCTAGAAATCAATTGTTAATCTTACAAATTACTGCAAATAATTTCAAAAACAAAATGACTTTTTAAATGTATAGTTTTTTTAGCAAAAGAATACATTCAGTAAGGGATGCATTTGATATAGCAGGGGTCCAAAAGGGATAGCACCTGGGTCTGAAAATGGCCCTGGGACAGGTCACCTCATCTCTCTGAGCCACTATGTCCTCACCTGCAAGATGGGGACAATACACCTGTTTTCCAGGGTTTTTGAGCCTACCCTGGAGATCTGGTGGTACCTGCCTGTCTTTTGGAGTTGGGAGAGGGACAGAGGACTATTGACTCTTGCTTCCCATGCTGTTTCCATACCAAGGCAGGACACTGGCCTGCGAGGTTTATTTACCAGGCCTGTGTGTCTAGGACTCTGCCCATCTTTCTTGGAAGGGTGCAGGCACCATCAGTGGCAGACAACAGTCTGGGCTTTGGACAGTCCTGGGAAATTCTTAGTTATCCGTCTGCTGCTGTGTTAGGCAGGTCCACACTTGCCCCTGAAGGATGAACGGCCCTCCCAAGCTGTAGCGCAATTCAGGAAAAAAAGAAGTCTCTGTTCTCTCACCTCTCAACAGCTTTTCTTTGTAAAGAACCATCATTCCCTTGTCTCTGTAATGGGAGAGGCTTACGGCAGGGGTGAGGAGACATGAGCTCGAGAGGTGGCCCCAGGTCAGAGGCCCAGCAGCATTTCTGCCTATCCTCAAGCATTCTTGGCCCAGGAATGCTGCTCTCGCCTGAGAGGGGCCTTTCTCTGTATGTGCCCATCCTGCTTGGAGTCGGCTGTTTCAGACAAAGATGGCAAGAAGTGTTGAGTCCTGGGTTTCAGTTCTGCCTTTCTCATTCACTTACTGTATGACTTTGGCAAGTCACTTGACCACCCTGGACCTCAGTTTCTTCTTCTTTCAACAGGGGAAACAAATAGCTGGCCCACCCTGCCCCGAGTCGGTGTGGGATTGTGGGTGGAAAAGGCACAGTAGACCATCACTGTGAAACTGTGGGCAGGAGACGCCAGTGCTATGCTTTGTCCTGGTGTCAGGGCACCTGGGGTCAGTCACAGCCTTCTGCTGAGCCCCAGCCTGGCTCCCACCTCAGCCCGGTCCGGGCTGGGGGCCGCCCTGGCACAGGAACAGACAAGATGCAGCAAGCACCCCCAGTGCAGACCAGACGTTAGGCCTGGGCTCACACCTCCCAGTTCTTTGCTGCCATCAGGGCCTTAATGCATCACGTCTCCCTGGATCTGCCCCCCTCACCCCTTACCTATTCCCAGATTGTGGCATCCGCTCAGAGCAGGAAGCCTCCCATCTCCACTGTGTGTCTCAAAGAGCCAGAGAGAGCAGGTGTGGCCAGGTGACCAGGAGCCTCCTGAATGTGTGACCCAAGCCACGTCTCTGCTCTCTGGTCCTCAGTTTTCCCATCTGCAGAATGGTGTTCAATGGCAGGCATTTCTCTTCACTTTATTTGCCAGCAATAGCACTGCAGGACGAAAAGCCCATCTGATTGTTCATCCAAGCCATGGCATTCCACGGAAAGGCCACAACCAGCCTTCCCAGCTGTTCTCAGGGGATCCTGGGGGCAGCATTTTGGGGGGAGTGGGACACAGAGAAGACTCTCCTTCCAGCTGCATTTGCCGAGTCAGCACGCTTTTTACCTAGAGTTTACCTTTGCTCATGGGGAGTGGTTTTGGAAGGTGACGGTGGATGGCGTTGGAAAAGAATGGTAGAGCCCACTACGTCAGGCCGACGCCACAAACCGGGAGGAGAAGATTCATGTTTAGGCTGCCCCCGAGGCTATTGTAATCCCAGGAGAAACCAAAGGCTGTGTTCTCTGCGGGTACAGGCAGATGATGGCATTTGAAGGGAGCTGGGAGAGCCTACATTCCCCCATCTCTAAAGCCAGGCTGCTAGCACCTCCAGGAGGGCTTGAGGTCCTCTGCTGGCCGCTCATTCCTTGGCATGAGCTGGGTTAATCCAATCGCTTTCCAGCTTTGACCAGGAGACACCTATAGAAGCGCCAACCCTGACCCTACCCCTGGGCTCTGAAGGCTGTGCTGAGATGTTCCTCTGCTAAACTGAATTGCTATCTCTCTCTTCCCAATTTGCAGTAAAAAACAAAATTATTACTTCCAATTGTCTCAATTTTATGGCTTTCTCCCATTGGCTTTTCCTAAGCTCTTGGCACCTGCTTCTGCTTGACGGCTAATGAGTACTCACAGGCGATGAAATGAAATGTACAAGTAGCAAACCGATATTAACGAGGAGTCTCAGAATCGGCCAATTCTGCCGAGTTTCACAGTGTACTTTTTGTGGTGGCTGTGTATGTGTGTGGTTACGATTTCATGGTGTGGGTGCATTTTCTGCTAGTGAAGTTGTTCCCAGATCTTGCGATGGATCCAGAAGTTTAGTATTTCATGGAGTTCCCCCAAGAATTCCGTGACTTCTGGTTACAACGATGGGACGAGGGTGGGAATGGCAGCAGAAGACGGAGAAACCCCCCGGAAGGGATGGAATGCCCCAACTGGGGCCTCACCCCAACCCCCCCACCCACGGCAAATCAAGTCCTGCTGACTCAGGATCTGTCAGATGCGTCCCCTCCTCCCACTCCCACTGCTGGTAGCCTTGTCGCACCCGGGTGTCCGTAGCTGCTTCTAACTGCCACCACCATGCCCCTCCAATTTGTTCCCTGTAGTGCACCAGGGGATCTTTCCAGAACACAGGTCTGGTCACATCTTCCTCCACATAAAATCCTTTAATAGCTCCCAGTGGCCTCCAGGGTTAAATACTAAATTCCTTTAGAGCGACTCGCAAGGGCCCTTAGGATCTCTCACCTGCTCTTTCCTCTCTCCCTCAAAGCTCTGGGCCGAACCTCCCTCCTCCTAGCTCAGATACATGTCTCTCTGTCTCTCTGTCTCTCTGCCTCTGTTTCTCTCTCTCTCTCTCTCTCTCTCTCTCTCACACACACACACACACACACACACACACACACACACACACACACACACACACACTGAGATCAATTCCCACTCAATATTCAAGTCTCAGTTCAGATGCCACTTCCGGGAAGCCTTCCTTGACTGTCCCCTCCACACCTAAGCCTGTGGATCCAATGTGCTCCCATGCCCCCTGGACTCACCCCATGCCAGGACACATCACACTGCCAGTGTCTTTTTGCCCGTCTGTCTCCCCTACGAGACCATGAGAGCCCGGAGAATAGACTTCTGCTGCATCGCAAATGGATATTCAATAAATACCTATTGAAAGTACATACAGTTTATATAAATATTTGCTATTAGCACTATTGATTAACCTATGCACCTACCTACATCTCTTGTTCTAGCTTATGAGGTTTTTTTTTTTAAATTGTAGTAAGAACATTTAACATGATATCTACCCTTTTAACAAAATTTTAAGTATATTAATACAATACAGTATCGTTAGCTATAGGCATACAGCTGTATGTTGTACAGCAGATCTCTAGAACTTAACCAACTTGCCTAACTGAAAGTTTATACCCCTTGAATAGCAACTCCCCAGTCCTGCCTCCCCCAGCCCCTGGCAACTACCATTCTCCTCGCTGCTTCTCCGAGTCTGACAATTTTAGATGCGTCATGTAAGGGGAATCGTGCAGGATCTGTCCTTCTGCGTCTGGATTATTTCACTTCGTATAATGTCCCCAGGTTCATCCACGCTCTCACGTATTGCAGGATTGCCTTCTCTTTTAAGGCTGAATAATATTTGACTATGTATGTGCCGCATTTTCTTCATCTATTCATCTGTCGATGGACAGTTGGGATGTTTCCACGTCTTGGCTATTGTGAGTAATGCTGCAATGAGCACAGAAGTGCAAATGTCTCTTTGAGATCCTGTTTTCAATTCTTTTGGATAAATACCCATAAGTGGGATTGCTAGATCATATGGGAATTCTATTTTTAATTTTTTGAGGAACTTCCATACTGTTTTCCATAGTGGCTGCACATTTTACATTCTTACGAGCAGTGCATGAGGGTTCTAATGTCTGCATTTACGAGCTTCTTGACATCAGAGCCTGACTCTGGTTTCACCTGTAGCTCCCCCAGCTCCGCACATAGGAATTGCACATAACATGCTTTGAAAAGGTCATAATAATGTGGGACATTAGTGCTGGAACTGGGTGAGTCAGGGCAGGGTGGACACGGTTCTTTCTAGACTGACCCAAAGCTGTTCCAGGTGAGTCCAGATGCAATCAACCTGTGAATGCAGCATCCGTTTGTGGGATGTCCCAACGGAGAACACTACAGCTTCTCCCTTCTTCCTCTTTGGTCCTTTCAAGAGTGGCTGTCTGGGGCCTGGGAGCAGCCCCAGGGGCTTGCTCAGGGCTGGTGTCACGAGTTCATCAGGTTCAGCACGCTGATCACGGAATTCCCCAGCTGCCCTGATGCCTTTTCAGCCTCCGGGATATAGATGGAGGCGTGGGAGGGTGTTTGAGGGTAGGGGGCGTAGGAAGGGCCTGGCTTGGAGGGGCCACTTGGCTGAGACCAGTGCCAGAATGGGCTGTCTCAGGGCAGGGCCTCCGGAGCAGAGTGTGTGGCTGGGCCCCAGACACCCTCCAACGTCTGAATCCTTGTGTGACTGGGAATAAATCACTTCCACTTTAGCTTCTATTCTTGGCCTGTGCAACTTAGGGCAAGAGACGGCCTGGCTGATGGAAAGGGCTTGGCTCTGGGGGCCAGGAGGCACACAGCCCCGGGTTCAAATCCTGGCTCTGCTGCTTAACCAGACACAGAGCTCAGGCAAGACACCGAACCTCTCTGAGGATTGGCGGCCTCCTACATTGGTGCCGACAGGAGTCATGCATCCCCGGGGGCCGCTGTGGGGTTGAGGCAATGCTAGGGAAGGGCTCTGTGTCTCTCCTAAGCCTGGTCACTGTGTCACCCCTCTCCATTGTTGTGGCTTTTGCCCCAGAAAGATGAACATCTCAGGAACCCCAGGGCTTTCCAGTGAGGCTAGGACTTCCTGGTGGGGACAGGCATCCCTGAGTGGTGTGGGGCAGCCCACAACGGGTCAGAAGCATCTACCCTGGGCAGTGTCCCTCCCGTGTCAGGGACACACCCGTCTAGGAGATGGAAGAATTGAGCCACAGGAAGGAAAAATAACTTGCTTAGGCCGCCTCGACTTCCTTCAGATAAATAGTTATTCGTAGGAATGAAGGAACTTTGGTTCAAGGTAAAGGTGAGAAATGGAGGCAGAACAAGTTCTTGCCTCACCTCCCTGTGCTGTCTTCCTTCCAACTCAGAACACCTGACCCGTAAGTGGGGCCTCACCGTCATCCCGCACCTGACAGTTGCAGCCTCTGTGCCTCTACACTTGGTTTGGTGCTTGGATGCTGGTCCTATATTGAGCAACAAAGTCCATTTGGCCAAATCCTCCCCATCCTTCAGAGCTCCTCCTCCTCCTCCAGGAAGTCCTCTAGGGTGCCTGGTTGTCCTTTGTGTAGCTCTTATCTGTAGCCCAGCACACTCTGAGCCCCCGATTCCAGCTATCTGGCCATATCAAGAATGTGTTTCTTATCACTCCCACATGGCCGTGGGCTGTTGCCCTCCTGACCTCCTGTAGGCTCTAGTCCATCAAGGCTAGTTTCAGCCTGGCCAACAGGGAGGGTTAAAACATGTGCCCCACCCCCAGCTAAAAGCCACTAGAGCCTTCTCTGCTTCCCTTTGGTCTCAGCCTCCACTGCCCTGGGCTGAGTCTAGGACATGGCTGTCATTGCAACACATACATGTATGTGCTTGTGCGTGTGCGTGTATGTGTGTGAGAGCGAGAGAGAGACACAGAGACTGAGACTGCGGGAGTGGGGTGGTAAGAAGGGGGAGGGGGAGAAGAGAGGAGGGGGATGGACTCGTGCCAGGCCACACGTGCCATGTTTGTGTCTCGGGGTGAGAGTGAAACCACCCTCAATCCCATCAGCCGACACGCCTGGGCAGACTCTCTAAGGGATGCTAAGCCCGCTAGCTGGGGCAGGTCAGCTATTCAGATCCCGGCAGGGTCCAATCTCTGTCACCTGAGCTGAGACACACGGTGTGATTCAGGGCTCACTGCTAATTACCACCACAACAGCAAGCACTGGGGGCATTTACATGCATTGTCTTAATTTGACGTCGATGCCCTATTAGTTGTACAGATGAGGAAACTGAGGTTCAGAAAGACTCCATGACATAGCACGCGTGGGGTGCAGGCCTGCAGTCTGGACCAAGCCCGCGCTCATCTCCCTTCCTGTGGTCACCCTACTGGCCCGCGGGCCTGGCCTCCTGGGTGAAGGTCCTGCTCTGCCGCTGGCTGCCCTGTGTGGGACATTCAGAGCATCGAGCCTCGGTTCGTCCCTCTAAAGTGGCCCGGGTGCTGCGAAGGGCCTGCCCGCTCTCCTGCGCTGAGAGCTGTGTCGGGGAGAATTCTGAGTCCCCTGACGCTGAGGTGCCACCGTTTCGACTCTGGGATTCCCAGATGCTAATCACAGATTGCGGAGTCCTGGAGCCCGGTGGTTCCCATAACCTCTGATCTTCCCTAGAATGTAGGCTCCACGAGGCCATACGCTTCTGTCTACTGGTGCCCTGCCATGTGCCAGGGCCCAGCACAGCCACAGCCTGGCATGTGGTAGGTGCTCAGTCAGTGTGCATTGACTGACTGACTGACTCACCCTCAGTCCTGCTTCCCTGCAGTCAGCATCCACCCCCTGGCTGGAGCCCCTGCCCTGAGATGCAGTTGCCCACGCAGTGCTGGACAAGCCCTGGACCAACAGGCCGAACACTTTCCCTCTGGCCCTGCCTGGCCACTGACCAGCAGCACAACTGCGGCCAGGTCACCTGGCCTGTCTGAGCCTCTTTCCCAAGAGCAGTAGACACGGAGACAGAGAAACACACCAAGCTCGTGCCTGCCTCACGGCCTTTGCATTTACTGTTCCCTCTGCCTGAAATCCTTTTCCCTTGGTTCTGGCCTTTGCTCCGTGTCACCCCTAGAAGCTCCCTACTTAGGGAAGCCTTCCCTGGTCACCTCAACTCTAACACCACCTCCGGTCACTTCTCTTTCCTTCCCCAAGTTGTTTTTATTTTCTTTCATAGGACTCATTACCATCTGGCAGTATTTATTTGTTTGACTACTGTCTGTTTCCCCAATTAGAATTTCAGTTCCAAGAGGGCAGGAGGTGTTTTAGGTCTGATTCAATGCCTAGAGCTGTGCCTGACACACGGGTGGTACTCAGGCACTCAACAAATATTTGTCAAAGGAGGGAGAAAGGGAGCAAGTGGGCAAAGTCCAAGCTTCATGGGTTCACCCCTGCCCAAGTTCTGGCCCCCAGATGCTGAGCCAGGGGGGCAGCTCTCTGCCGACTCAGCCTGAGCTCCCACGAGGCCCAGGACATTCCCCAGGCTCTACTCTGGGCGCCTGCACCACGGGAAAGCAAGATCAGAATTGTGTGCCCTGCGACAGCAGGACACAGGGCAGCCAGCTTGCGCCCAAAGGGGGCACCAGGCCGAGGCTTGGGCAGGGCTGCTGCGCTCTGTTGAAGCTGGGGGAGCACACTCATTTTCCAGGACGTGCTGCTCGAGCCTGGTTTCTGTTGCGGGCACCTGGACAGCTGAGGGAGAAGGACAGCTGCGTCTGAGGGGGGGAGAGGAGGAAGGCGGTGGCTGCCAGCCCAGCCTGGCTTCCTAACCTGCTGTGTTTACATCTCCCGTCCTGCCCAGCCCCTCTCGGCCCCCCATGTTTCTCCAAGGTCCGCAGGAGGATGTGGCCACTCAGCGGGGATTCGGGGCCCTCCGGGACCCAGCCCTGCCTGATCCCCAGCCTGTTTTCCCCCGGTGCACGGTGACCGTCCCGGTGCCGAGCTCCCCGCATGCCACTGCTGTCTGCGCAGAGGGCCTCCACACTCCCCCTCCAGGAAGCCCTTCGTGAGCACACCCCCATGGGATCCCACTCTTGTCTGGGCGCCCCGGCTCTCCTGGACTCTCCCACTTCTAGGGGCTGCTTGGGAATCGACATGTAGCTCCTTCCGCACACAGTGGGTGCCCTGGCCTGTGGGAAGCCCAGGCAGGCAGGGCGGGGAGAGCTTGGGTGGGGCAGTAGCCTCCGCTCACCCTGTGCTGATCAGATGAGGTAATGGACATGGCTGCGCCTTGTAAACTGTAAAGCGCTGTCCTGCCTTAGCTTAGGCCCCTTTGTCTCTGGTTGGACTCTTGCCCAGTATCCCCATGGGCCTCTGCTGAACCTGGCATAGATCTGACCATTTCCCTTCTCCTGCACCCCCTCTTGCCGGTAGGTTCCACACACCCCGAGGCTGCGCCCTGCCCTCAGGCCCTCCCGTGCTCTCCCACCCCTGCTGCAGCTCAGGGCATCCCCTCTGCCTGGACTGTCCCTCCCTCACCCTCTCTCCTCGTTCTTCCGGACCTGCCTCAGATGGCACCTCCTCCTGCAGAATCCTTGACCCCCTGGGCATGACTGGTTGCTCAGTCCCTCTCTGTGTGGCACCTCCCTTGCTGAGTTGCATTCCCTGTCTATTTGTGCGGATGCCTCTGTGGCTTTCAGTTAGGGCTTGACACAGAAGCCGAGGCTTCTCCTGGCATGTGTGCTGTCTGCTGGGATATTCTAGTTGTCAGGCCTGACACTTGACAAACTTCAGTTTGTTGAGCCCCAACCATGGTCCTATAGTCACTGCCATCTTCCCTGTGGTGGCACGAAGGCCCAGATGTGCTCAGGGCCTTGCTTGAGGTCACATGACGTATGGGGTTCTGCTCATGTCAAAGCTCTCCTCCACATGGTGTGACCATGGCCGAGGGAGACATAGCAGGCCTCCTTCCAAAACGCAGCTGTCAATAAGCTGCCTCAGGGATTTCGCTTGTTTGTCTCTTTGCCACCCGGTTCTTCCCGTGTTTCCCATGGGTGCAGCCATCTCAGCCCTGACAAGAAGCCGGCTGGCGTATGAGGGGCCGCAGTCCCCATCCTCCTTCCTGCCCTCCCCAGGCCTGCAGAGAGGGAGGGGTCCCCTCCAGGTCACGTGGGCCCAGACGTGATTTGGTGCTGCCCTCCAGGGCTGTTTAGGGAGCAGAGCCTGGCCACGCCGCCTCCCGTCCTGACATCCAGACTGCAGATCAATAAATCCGTCTCCTGCTCTTCTCTCCTGACCATCTGTTTTCCCTGGTGGTCCCCAGGGAGTCTGCCAGGCTGGCTGAAAGCTCCCAGGTTGGAGAGAAGAAGCTATTTGGGGGCCATCTGTTTGAGAGGTGCCTCCGGCTGGGGTTCCACAGCTGAAGGAAGCAGCCCAGGCAGTGGGGGGCTGCCAAGAGGGGACAGCAGTTAGGGGATGGAGACCCACCCTTATCTTTAGGCTCAGGGCCAGGGTGTGCCAGCTCTGCCCCTTGTGGGCAGACCCCCGAGATGCCAGGCCTGGCTGCATCTTGGAATTGTTGCTGGGGCAGATGGTGCCGGAGGGAGCGGGAAAGACAGTCTGAACCTCACCACCCCCCACAACTCCTTTTAAAACACATACACACACCCTTAAAATTGGGTTGCCAGTGACAACCTGGCATATCATCTTCTTTTTATATTATTCTTAGCCCCTCTGTTGCCATAGCAACTGAACAATACTTTTTAAATATAGCAGTTAATTTTTTCATCTCCAGCAACAAAGTTCTGGGGCTGTCCAGAAGGCCAGTGGCTGGTTTCTCTCCTGGGGGCAAAGCCCTCCCAACTCCTCTCACCCCACGTCAGCCCCTGAGTGTGAGCCAGGCCAGCTTTCCTCAGGCCAGCGGGGACCCTCTCTGTTCCCCGACCTGGCTACCCTCCAAAGTCAAGACGAAGTAGAAAGAACGTCATGGAATCAGCACCCTTGGCCCAAATCCCCACCACCCGCCCCTGGAAACTTTGCTCTTCCTCTTGTAGGCTCTTTTATCCAGTCACTGGAGATGACACGTCTGCGCCGTAGATCTCAATGAGGCTTACACGAGCTGAAAGAGGCGAAGGCGCCATGGTAGTCCCGGGACACACTCAGTAAATGCCTCCTTTTCTTTCTTCTTCCCCTCCTCCATTCCTTCCCTTCCTTTCTCCCTTTCCATCCTCACCTCCCTCTCTCGTGCGCCTTTTTCCCAGCGCCTGCTCCCCACAGCCTTGAATTATTGATGTTAAATTCCCAGCCAGTAACATCAGAGGGTTAAAATCCATAACCAGCCTTCCTCTGGTCTCCCCTTGGCCTGCCCGCCCTCCCTGAGCCGGTGAGCTCATCGGACTCATGAATCATACATCACGGCCTGAGAGCCCAGGCCCCTGGGCCCCGCTTCTGAGCAGCCCCGGGCGGGAGGCAGTCTTCCGGAAGGGCTAGCTGGCTCTGAAGCCACGTACAGAGTAGGCACCGTGATGGGGAGACCAGAGGTATCATCTCAGGTGCTCTCAGCTCCGCGACACACTCCCGCCATCATCCGGCACCTCTCCCCACCCCTCCCCCAGGCTAGCTCATCACCCACTCACTTCTCTGCATTCTGCAGCTCAGCACGACAGGCGTCAAATAACAGACAGTGAAGTTCCTAATGCTCAGAGGCAGTCAAAACACGGCATGGGCTGCCCAGCAGGTAGTGAGATCCCTGTCACTGGAGAGTTCAACTAGAGGCAGAACATCCGGGGGCAGGATATTGTGGGAAGGATTGGAATACTAGGTAACAAATTGAATAAACTCTTGTCTTGATCTATGATTCTGTAATGGAAATAATACTAAAATCACCGTATAATTTTGCAGACCCTTGGACAGCAATGATTATCTTCATTTGCCTAAAGAAGTTAACTTGCCCAGGGTCACTTAGCTGACTCTGAATGCAGGGCTCTACATGCCCCATTATTCTGCAAGTTCACTTTCCTGGCTGGCAGCTGCATGGAAGAACATTCATTGAGCAGCGACTGAGTGTGACTCTCCGTGCTGAAACCCAAGTGGGTGGCTCAGAGACCTGCAGAAGCCAGAGACAGCTCTCTGGAGCTGGCAGTCTTGATCAGGGTCCAACAGCAGACCCAGAAAGAGAAAACGAGTGGTCTCAGGCCAGAGGGAGCCCCGAGGAGGGAGTGATGCTCTGGGCTGGGGGCCCAGATGGGGGCCGGAGGGACGGATGCAAGAGGGGAAGCTGCCTGCGCCTCTCAGCCCACTGCGGGCCCAGGCTGCTGCGGGCCTTTGATGTCTCACTTCATTTCATCCTCCCGGTGGCCCTGTGAGAACCGCACAGCATCCAGTTTTGACAGATGCTCTGCTGAGCTTGTCAAGGTCACACAGCTCAGAAGTGAAAGGACCACGTGTGTCTGACACCAAGACTTTCACACCAACGGGGGGTGGCAGAGGGAGGGGCAAGCCTGCCCTGCAGTGTCTGGAGGACCGAGGGTCTGGCTGTCAGTCTCTCTTGCCTGAGGCCAGTGTGGGCGACTTTCCAGCTAGGAAGTGATGGCTAAAAGGGCCTGGCTCCTGCCTGCAGCCCAGAAGAACTGCCTGGTGCTTCCCTCACTGGGGAGGAGGGAGGGAGGGACAGTGGCTATAGTCACTGTCACTGTCACATGCTGTGCAGGACACCAACTGTGGCCTGTAAGACAAGAGACCTGGGGTAGGTCCTGGCTTTGGTTCTGGTTCCTGGTGACCCCTGAGGCAGGTCATCCCAGGGCGTTGGTCTTCCTTTTTCACTCGGAAGGGCAGGAACCTTCACGGCCCTGCCTGTCTCATGAGCTAAAGTTAATCTGTCATTGTCAGCATTGACCCTGACCATCTACCTAAAATGTCAACCAGGCACAGGTGCCCATTGTTCCTTCACCCCACTTTGTTTTTCTTTATAGCACCTGCACACCCCGACCTCTGTACCTCTCCATTTACCTGTTATTGCCTCTCGCTGCTGTGACACCGGAAATCCCACAAAGACAGGGATTGGCCTTTGGCCAGGGCTGCGTCTCCAGCACCTGGACAGTGCTGGCACACACAGCGCCAAGTGCACCTCTGAGGAATGATGACCCACAGGACGGCGGGGTGTGCCTCCCTCATGCTCCCAGGGCCCTGTCCATGCCTCCTGGTGCTCATCACAGGGCGCTGTGACTGTGTGTCCAGCTGGGAGCAGGTGCTTGATGACAGTTTGGTGAAGCAGTAGAACAAAGCACTCTCCTCCCTGGCCTCGGTTTCCTCATTTGTACCCTGAGAGGGTGGTCGCCCTAGAGGTTTGTTAAGCACCCTCCCCCAGTGACATGCTGGGATACGTGACTTGCTGGCTGGCATTTCTGCACCTGCACCTTGGTGCATTTGCCCCACTGTTTGCCACCCCAGTGCTCATCCTGACCTCCCAGGTTGGTCACCACTCAGAGCCTGCCTTCCCCTTGATGAGCAATTAGCTCCCCAGAATAGCCCATTGTTCAGAGTCAGGTGCCTGGACCCTGCATTTATCTCCAGTGTGCCGAGTGTGCTCGGGTCCCTGCCAGGCACATGGCGGGCATCATTGGAACTGCTCGGTCTGCTCAGCTCTGAGAGTCTGTCTGTGGATTCAGGAGATAGCCAGCTCCAAGGGACAGCAAGAACTGATGGGGAAAAGGCACGAAAGGGAACCGACCTTCGCTGAGTGCCAGGCACTGGACAAGTGCATTTTATATGTCCTCGTGAAGGCCGTGCACGATGGCTGTCATTAGCCCCATTTTACAGCTGGGTAGTCTAAGGCTCAACAAGGTTACCTTGCCATGGAACTGCCTCAAGCTTGGAGAGCTTCTAAGGCACACAGCTGGGATCTGAACACAGGACCATCTGACCCCAAGTACAAGCATTTTCACTGCGCTCCTAGAGTCCCCTGGGCAGTGGTGATGGTCGGCCGCCATCAGCCCATGAAGCTGTAGCCCAGCAGCTGCCAGCGAGTGAGTGGGAGAGGGAACCAGCCCTGTGGATGCTGCCACGGGGTCTGCATCTGCAAGTCACCAGGCTTCACTTCTGGCCACTTCTTGGCCTCCCCATACCCTCTGCCTGCTCTCCTGGGTCCTGTCCAATCTCACCTCCTCTCCGAAGGAGACAGAAGCCTGTGTGCTACTGAGGGAGAAAAGCCAAGAATTTGACACCAACAATGGCCACAGGACAGGCGGGCACTAGAGGGCCAGCCCAGGGGACAGGGAGGATGCAGTCCAGGCCCACCACACAGCAGAGTCCAGAGCAAAGGGCCAACACAGGCTGTCAGGGGGACATCGTCTGGGCACTGCCACTTACCAGCCAAGTGACCTGTGGCAAGCTGGTTAATGTCTCTGGGCTTCAGCTTTCTTTTCTGTAAAATGAGGGTAGAGATCGTAACTGCCTGACATGGCCCTCTTTGGGGATTCAGTGCAGTAACCCATGTAGAATTCTTAGCTGAGCACCCGGCAGGGAGCAAGCGCTTAGGAAGCCACTGCTAGCCGCCCTCGTGTTGTGGCCGCGGCTGCGCGCTCCAGGCAGTGGCGAGTCAGGCTGGTAGGTAAGGCTGCAGCGGGGCACTGGACCAGCCCCAGGAACAAGGTGGGTGTTTGACCTTGGGAAAAAGGGACAGGGTTTCTAGACACAGGCCGCAATATCAGGGCAGGAAAGCCTGGGCTGGGGGCTCTTTAGATACCCCGTCATTTTAAGAGGGAGGGTTGGTCTGAGAGCCTGCAGGCAGGTGCAGAGGATCAGCTGCTGGGAGAGAGGAGGGAGAGGAGGGTCAGACCCTCCTTCCGGTTAGAGTCAGAGCCATTCCATGCAGCTTGAGGAATCACGTACCATTTCACATGTTTGCCCTTTTCAAGCAGAACCATGGACTGTCCGAGCCGGCACAACCTCAGACATGATGCCGACTGCCCTGGCCCACACAGCAGGTTAACACACGTCCTGCTCTTCTCTGTGACCGTTTCCCTTTGGTCATAAGAGGGTGGTACACTGAATGACCTTTTGGATCTTTCTAGCCCTGAAGATGACCCCTAGGGACTGTCTCTGGGGTTGGTTTCAGGTTAGGAGAGGGGAGGTGGGAGCTCTGAAGGGGCAGTGTGCAGACGGGACACGCAGCAGGAGGAAATGCCGGGAGCCCTGGCTGATGCGCAAAGAATGGGGTGGAGGGCAGAGAGCTGGCCCAGTGCTGTCCTTGCACTTGAGCAGGGCTGTCTCTCTGGGCACCAGGGTTGCTTGCACACCACTGACTCATGCTGGCAAAGCTAGAAACCTCCCTGGGGCTCTCCCAGCTCCTGGTGGAAGCAGGTTCCCGACAGGAAGCCTCTGTGAGTCCCCGCCTTCCCTGCCCCACCCTGGCACCTCCCTCCAACATCCAGCACCTGGGCCAAGCTTGGCCACAGCCGTCAGAATCTTGGTGCCCGGCAGGGGCTAGGATTGGCCTGGTTTCTCTGAACTCTGCATCTGGGGGCTGGGGGAACACTGAGCTGCAGCCTCCCCCGACCCTGCTGCGTTGGTGACTCTACATAGCTGAGTTTGCTTCTTTCTGCTTCTGTTTCCCTGCCTGACACTGCAGTTCTCTGCAGAAATCAGAGCCCCACACAAACTCTAGACCCCGAGATCCTGGCAGGCTATGCCTGTTCCCCCCAAACCCGCTGTGGACTGGCTTCTGTTTCACATGCCCTCTAGCTGCTGGCGGGGTTCCTGTCCTAAACAAGGAAGATTGCCAGGCGATGACACTGCCTTTCTTCTGGCTTCTGAGATTGTCACTGCCTGGAGGCTACCTCTGCCCCACTCGTGAGTGCCCTGCTTGGGTCCACCACCAGCCTGCCCCACCCTGTGGATGTTCCCTTCTCCAGGCTGCTTCCTGACATGGGCGCTGAGGCAGCCAGCTGTGGGGTGCCCATTCCCAGGTGTGAAGCTCTGATTGGGTATTAGGATGCTCTGGGCTGCAGGTAAGGCTGGAGGTGGGGACAATTCCAAAGCTGACTCACTGGCAGCCCAATGACATCAAGGATCCAGGCACTTTCCAGCTTTCCCACCTCTGCCAGCCTCACCTCCGTGGCAGCAGCATCTTGGCCAAGGCCCTAAGATGCCACGGTCCCAGGGGCCATATGCCACGTGGAGGCGGGTGGTGCAGAAGAGGGACAACCTCCCCAATTCTCTTTTTATTAGCAAAGAAACCCTTTCCCAGAAACCCCGAGAAAGACTTTCCTAAACTCCAAAATGGAAGTAATTGATCCATTGGCCAGGATTGAGTCACATGAACTGGTCACTGGAAAATGGAATGACATTACCATTACCAATTAGACTATCATAATTTACCCCCGGGCCTGGGAAAGGGCTCACCCTAATACAAGCAGGTGTCTTCCAGTGGGGAAGCAGGTGAATACATAGCTGTGGGTAGCTCCTAGAATTTAACTTGAACTTTTCCTGTTTGCATTTGGTGCCAGAGTTCCTGGTCACAGCCCTGTGTGCCAAAGGAAGCCATTTGACTTCTTCCTCTCTGAATCCATTAGGGTCTTTGGTGCAAGCAACAGACACCGACTTGAGATAACTTAAGCAAAAAGGGAGTATATCGGCCAGATAATGAGAATCTTACAGAATTGACAGGAAGGCTGGAGAACCAGGCTCAGAAAAGTATCCAGGACCCCTGTAGGGACGAGAAAACAGGAACGAATCAGTAGCAGTCTTATCGTGGCCCCTGAGATGGGAGAATGAGCTCCAGGGTGAGGGGCCTGGCAGCAGCGTGCAGTATGCCTGGCTCAGGCTCTGCCCTCCCTGTGGCTGCGGGAAAGCAGGAAGCCTTGGCTTACTGTCCACGAAGACCAGGAGAGTGGATTCCCCTGAGTGAAATCAGAATGCCGTTACCAAAGTAGGAAGAAGGGATGCTGTGTGGACAAAGAACAGATGCCTCCATGGTAGCACATGAGGCTTGACCCAAAGACACAGCAGAGATGGCATGGTACACCTTCCTCACATGGAAGTAAAAGATACACAACCACAGCGGGGCTGGCCACTCGGAGCAGGAGACATGGGAGCACTCTCTGGCAGGTCCCCACCAAGGCAGTCCCCTCCACCGAAGTCACCCTGCCAGGGCAGAGGATTCTATCAAATCCTTCTATTAATAGAAGCTCCCTGTGCACTCACCTGGGGAATGGCTGCTCCTGGCTTCTCCAAGTTGCTCTAGAAATTCTAACATAGAAATTCTAACATAGTCGTCTGTTCACTGACTATAGGAAACTGGGGTCAACCCCAGAACATCCCTGAGTCTCTCTGCCAAGCTGCATGAATCGAAGGCCAGCCGCTAGGCTCACCTCCCCCCGGCAGGGCAGGGTTTAGGCTTGGCCAGTTCTATTGCTGCAAAGAGCAAAGTGTTACTGAGCTCCTGCTGTGGGGCAGGTAGGGTGCTAAGCACTCGGCACGCGGCTATTTATTTAATTCTCCCAACAACTCTATCATATGGCTGTCCTTTTCCTTTTCTACCGATGAAGAACTGAAGTCTAGAAAGAGCTAATGACTTTCCCACGGGCAAAGCTAGTAAGTACAGAGCAGGCCTGGAATAGGACCCAGAGCCCGCTCTTGGTCACTTCACCCTACCGTCCCACACCCGCTCCAACAGGCCTCTCGCTCTTCTTTCTTGGAAGGGGAATGGATCTGTGACCTTGATTCACACATCTGCCCTTTAGCCTTATCCACCCCGTACAGAGACTTGGGCTGTAGCCCTGCGCCTGTAAGAGCCTCCAAACTGTTCCAGAAAATGTTAAAGCCTTTCTCGTCTCCACCTAAGCCTCTCCGTAAGGCAAAGTCATGAGTTGCACTTTTTAATTTTCACCATGAAATTTTGTCTTTACCCTTGTAGTTCTGGCTTCTGGTGGACATGGCCCTGCCTTCTGTGGGCAGCAGAGCAGCCTGTGCCCTCAACCTAGCAAAAGATCAGGGACTCCGTGGGGGCCCTGGGGGTGGCCTGCTGCAGTGGACCCAGAGGTCGCTCAGAACACCATCAAGGGGCAGCCTTGGAGGAAGCTGAGGGGGTGACTTGAGATGTACCCTACTCAGCTACCACCAGGACACCTCACCTTTACCTGTTTTACTCACTGGTCTTCCATGTAAGTTCTATGTTCTAAGAAAAGATTCTCTGGCTAAAATTGACTGGTCCACTGGATACACTGATGCTTTTTTCCATAAGATTCTACAAGATTTTCCTCGATCTGAACTCCTACATCTTGCTCGCCACTGGGAGAATTACCTTTATAGAACCACAGCTTAAGATTCTTTCTTTGACGTCACTGAGAGCCAATGACCAGAAATAGCCATATATGTGGGTCACACCTCAGTACATCAGCAAAACAGTAGAGAAGTTGTCCCTTGTGTTAGTCAAAAACAACTTGAAACAAAGACCCTGGTAACTAATTCTTCTCAGAAATCTGGTCCAGGTCCTAGTTTCCTGGTTCCTTCCTGCTGCCAAATAATAAAAATCACCCAATTTTAGTCTTTGCTGTGGCCACTAGGATGCCCAGAGATATTCAGCTAGGCATTGCTCTTTGTAAAATGTGTATTTTTTTCATATATAATATTTGGATATTTCCTAAGAATTAGAGAATAGAGACAAGTACAAGAAAGCAAAAAAAAAAAAAATTATGCACTGTACCCCCCAAAACTGTTAGTCTTTTCATCTATCTGCTTTTGTTTATGTGCAGTTTTCATGTGGCTTTATTTGTAGGGTTTTTTTCTTTTTATATGTGGTGAAATCATCATGTATACAAAACTTTGTAGCTTGCTTTTCTCAACCTGATACCCAGAATACTTTCATGTCATCGCATCATTCTTAAAGAATGCGTATATTCCATCAATTAGATCAGAGGTAAGCAAATGTTTTTCTGTCCAGGGCCACATAAGTAGACACTTTCAGCTTTTCAGGCCATACTGTTTCTGTCCCAACTATTCGACTCTGCTGTTTTAACACAAAAGCAGCCATAGACAATATGTAAATGCATGGGCATGGTTGTGTTCCAATAAAACTTTATACACAGAAACAGGCTACCAGTAGGGTTTGGCATACACCCTGTCAACCCCTAATATAGATGTACCTTAGTTTTCAGTGATGTGTTAGCCCTTTCCATGGGTTAGCACCTTGATTTGCTGTCAGTATTTGATGTTTCAATATTATAACTAACGCTGCATGGAATTTACTTAGAATTTTTTTTCTTAGACTATATTCCTGAGAATTGGGATGACTGTGCCCAGAAGTGTGGATATTTATGAGGCAAAGCTCTTGATGCATGCTGTGAAATTGCCTTTCAAAAGCACCCTGCCAATTTCCACTACCAGCAGCCATGGGAGAGCACCAGTTTCCCCAGGCCCTGCGAGCACTGGGCAGTGTCCTTCAAAACATTTTCTTCCCTGCTCCTTCTCATCTGGATTTTGCATGTGTCCAGTGTTTTGGGCCTCGGTCTGCACTTTTATCCTTTAATCTTCCTCACATCCTTTTTAGAAATAGACAAGATATAAGCAAAAAAATTCCTGGGTTTTATAGATCTGTCATTCTGGGGTCAAGTTCAGGGATTTAGGGAAATTAGCAGGATTTAGGGAGAAACAGAGTCCTGAAGAGCCAGTGTGGATGGCATGGCCGGCAGGGCTGAGAGCTGTCCCTCTCTGCTGAGTGAGGGGCTGCCCCAGCTGGACACCGACTGCAACCTCCAGAGCCTGCGTCATGTGGGTCACACTTGGGTGGGGAGCTGAGAGTGTCCCGGAGGGAGAGGAACGACGCAGTAGGAAGGGAAGAAAGTGGGTTTGGGGTCAAATGGATGTCAGCTCCATGTGTGAGCCTGGGCAAGTTCTCCTGCCTGTTTGAATTGCCCATTTTGTCATCTGCAAAGGGCATTAAAAGGTCAACTGCACAGGATCGTCATGAGGGTTCAATGTGATCCTTTATGCCAGAACTCCGCACAGTGCCTGGCACGTAGGACTTAATGTGTCTTTGTTAAGTGGGATTGCTTTGAATACTAGAGTCTTGGGAGTGATGGGAAGTAGGTAATATGAATATTTTTTAAAAACAGAGAGTATGGATCCAGTACCCACATAGTGGGCTCTAAAAAAATAATCGATGGGTGAATGAATGAATGGAACTTTGAAGTCCAACAGCTCCAGCTTTGTTACTTGTTAGTTAGATGGTCTTGGTCAATGCAGCTTGCATTGCAGAGACCTATTCTCTGCAAAATGGGTCTAATAAACAAGGATATTGACAGGTGTTCACAGTATGGGAGGCTAAATGGTTCGCCCAGGGTCTCACAGCTGGTACGTGGTGAGATCTGGGGACCCACTGCAGGCTCATGATGAGGATCAGATGAGACAAGGAGTTAAAGCTTCTGGCTCAGTGAGTGTGTGTTCCTTCCCATAAGCAGGACCGTCTGCCAGCCTCAAGGTCTTGGTGGGGAAACAGTGCAGGAAGGGTCTGCAGCCACCGCAGGAACTGGACTGAGTCAGAGGCAGCTGCACGCTGCTGTTGGCTGCTGGCACTGGCACTTGGGAGGAACTCTCCAAGTGGATTCTCTGGAGACTGCCCTTCCCTGGGGGCCATTTCCCAAGCAGCTGTCTCGCCTCCACGGAGCCTAGTCTATGCTGGAGCCAAGTAGAAAATTTGCCTTTTCATAGCAGCCTTTTGGCCTAGAGGGTGAAACCCGGGCTACGCTAACAAGCCTGCCCCTGGTAAAGGGACCTAAAGCCCACATGGGGGAGAGTGTGATGGGAGCAGTGCTTAGCACAGAATGAGTTGACCCACTGAATGAGCTCTATCAGGGTGAGCTGCTGATCCTACTAAGCTCGTTGTTACTATGGCTATGGACTGGAGCCAGGTGCAGGAGGCTCTGCCTTCTCCATATGACCTTTAATCCACCCAATATCCCTGCAAGGTAGGTGTGAGTATCCCCGTTTTACAGATAGGGATACTGAGGCAAGTGCAAGGAGGTAAGAACACAATTAGTGAGTGACAAAACAGCAGAGCGAGGACTTGAGTTTAAGTATCTGATTGTAGAACCTGTGTTCCTAACCATGAGTCACATTTAGTGCCAGTCAGTGGACAGAGCTTTGAGCCCTGGAATGACCAATTTCCTCCCGCCTGGATCTGGCTGTGAGCGAGGAACCGGAGGATCCTAGATTCCTTGGGGCCAGAGCTTCGACTGTTCTTCTGCCTTGCTCATCAGTATTTGAAGCACAGATATTTACCTCTTTACAGGGAATATTTCATCCGTTCAACTATCCAATAAATGTTTATTAGGGATTTTCCATGCGTCAGGCCTTATGCTAGGTGCAGGAGATGAATCACGAATAATAATAAGTGTAGCTAACCCTTACTATGTGCTGGGTACTATTCTAGGCATGGTGCATAGATTGGCTCATTTAGTCCTCATAGCAACGCCATAGATAGCTAACTATTACTGTCCTTTCTTTGTAGATGAAGACATTGAAACACAGAGAGGTTAAGTAATTTGCCCAAGGTTCCACAGTCATTAAGTGTCAGAACCAGGATTTGAACCTGAGTAGTCTGGGATCAGAGTTCATCCATTTAACTGCCCCTACCCTGTTGTGGCTCATAGTTCCTACCCTCATGGAACTTAGAGTCTTTCTTTTCCAACAGGCATGTTAAAATAACATCAACAATAATTCAGTTCAGTTTTATTTGCTGAGAAGCAAACTGGGCAGTGAGAATGAATGATCCTAGATTTGTCAAGTGCATGACATCACAGGACCAAGGAGTCAAGGTCATGAACAGAAACTTGGTCCATTTTCTCCTATGGCCTTGGCTGCTGTGTGCCCTTTGGTCAATCTTGTCACCTCTCTGAGCTTCCGTTTCTTTACTTACAAAACGGATTGTCAGTATTATACCTTCTATCTGCCTCCAGAAATGTCTGTGGAGACTAAAGGAGGTGGCAGATGGAAGCAAGATTTCAAAACAGAAAAAAATCACCAGGCAAGGGTTTGTTATTCGACCAAAGTGAAAATTTAGTGTCAGTTCAGCGAATAAATGAATAAATGAAAGAATGATGCTAGCAGACCTGCAGCTTGGCTTCATGGGTGACAGCGCCTCCCTGCAGGAGATCTGTTGGGTTTTTCATGGTCCCAACATGGCCCCGCACTCCTGCCCCTTGAGTGCATTTGTGCCTCATTCGTGTGAGCCTCCAAGACTGTTTCAGCAATCACTTACTAATGTCTGCTGGGAGACAGGCCTTGTGCTGACTCTGTGGGGAGAAGAGATAGATCTGGAATTGTCTGTGCCCTCGGGGACTCACAGGCTAGGAGGAGAAATGGTGCTAATAATAATGTTAATAATCACAACAACAACATAAACAATAATGACCATCAATTACCAAGCCTTTTCCCCATGTCGGAGAGTGTGCGGAGGTTTTATGTCTGTTATTTCATTTAATCATTACAACTGTTCTGTGAATTACTGAAACGATGGTTGGTTCCTATTTTACATACAGGGAGACAGATTCAGGCAAAGTAAGTAACTTACCCAAGTTCGCACAACACAAATTTCTGGAGGCAAATAGAATAGGTATAATACTGACAAGCGATTTTGTAAATAAAGAAATGGAGGCTCAGAGAGGTGACAAGATTTACCAAAGGGCACACAGCAGCCAAGGCCATAGCAGAAAATGGACCAAGGTTCCGTTCATGACCTTGACTCGCTGGTCCTGTGATGTTGTGTGAAGTTACAGAGCTGGGCGTGAACCTGAGGAATCAGATGTGGATGCCAATAACTCCGTTAGAAGGTAGGAACTACTGAGTACCCTATTTGGGGGCAAGGGCAGGGTTCAGAAAGAGAACGGAAGCAGGACGGTGGTGGCGATGGTGGCGATGATGACGATGGTGCGGCTGCTGCTGTTGGTAGTAATGATGATGATATTTACGATGCTGGTGATGAAAATGGTGGTGATAACGCGAATCCTCAAGTGCACATTTGTTGAGCTGCTGCTTTGTGCCAGGCCCTGACCTGGGTGCTTTCTACTATCTCATTTCCTCCTCATAACGATTGTGTAGTGTCAGGATTCCCAGCTCCATTGTACTCACCAGGACTCTGAGCTGCAGAAAGCCCGGATGGCCTGCCCAAGGGCACACGCCCAGTTCGACCCGGGCTTCTGCTTAAGAGAGCCTCACTGCAGAGCTGCGGCTCCTTCCCATGCCAGGGCCCCTGCCCTTTGGGCCACAGGCCCGGGCATCCCAGAGATGCTCCATAAATATCTGCTGCATGGACATTGCATGAGTAGATCCCCGACGGCTCAACACCTTAAGCCCAGGGGACATAAATAACATGTCACGAATGAGTATGTGTGTAATCATTATTTAAATATATGTAGCGGTGCTATGATTACTAAAATAAAAGTTAATCGTAAAGCATTTTGTTCATTGTAACTTTTACATTGTTTACTTTCTCAATGAGAAAATACTAGGTATATGGTTACCATTAGGAGAAGATCTGAGAAATAGTTGCACACAGAAAAGGGTCCCTGTGCTGAGTTGGTAGAAGCATTCTGCCTTCCTGCAGCGTGTAGTCAAAGTGCTTTGCCCGGTATCTGGCACAGAGATCACTGGGGCAAGGGAGGAGCCCACCAGGCTGTGGACAGGGAGCCTGCGACATTCTTCCTCGGTCTGCATGTGCCTTTCTTACTGGATCTGAGCTGCCATTCTCAAAGATTTCATCCCCTTAAGACCTGACACCAGCATGCAACAGCTTTCCCAAATGGCTCTTGAATGCTTGCATGAATTAATGACTAATGAAAGGAAGAAGGAGTGGATTCCAACGCACGGTGTTCGGGGAGCCCGGGAAGGGTGTTTTCCCCAAGGAGTGCTTGAAAGTGAGAGTTCCTCAGGCCTGAGAGCAAGACCAGCATGCCTGCGGCACCGGCAGGGGCAGGTGCCTGGGGACTTTCAGCTCTGCGAGTAGGGTTTTGAGGCTGCGGTTGCATCCCCAGGGGCCTGGTTTTGACCCCGAGATAACCATGTTGGAGAAGGGGCGGCGGCTGGGGCTTCACTCTCAGAAAAGCTGTGCTCACCATTTTTGGATGCATTTTTCAAACTCAGATGAAAGTTGACAGATGGCAGTGGTATAATATTCTCACTTTCTACTTCCCACAGGCCTCCCTCCAACACAGTCCTCCACGCTCTTAGAAATCTCTGACACATCTCAACCATGAGACCACGGCTGGCTTTTGGCAGGTAAGCTCTCCCCATTCCCCCCACCCCACAGGACACAGAGCAATTTCAGCACATCCCAAAGGCCACTGGTCTGCCTTTCTTGCCCAGGAAAATCTCAAGCAAGGGCCTGCCTTTCTGGGCTTCTGTTTCCTTATCTACAAAGAGAGAGAGTGGACTCAGTGAACTGGGCTCCAGCCAAGGCCATGGGGTGTGGCAAGGGGCGGTGGGGACGGCACTGCAGCTGTGAGCTACTTCCTTAGGGCTCAGGCTCCTGTGCGATCACTCCATGGCCCTCACATCCCTAGAGCACTTGGGCTGGGCTGTGTGCACCGCATGTGTGTGTATGTGTGCACTGCGGGGAGGGACTGGTGTCCCTTCCAGCTAACTCTGCTTGGAGTCAAACTCAGACCCAGGCCAACACCAGACCCACGCCTGCCCTCCCGTGGCCTGGTCATCTGGGTACCATTTATTGCTTGTTGTGCTCTATCCTCTGTGCTGAGCACTGAGGCACAGAGAGGAACAAATCATGGCATTGCCATCCAGGGGAGGGGACGGATGTGCGGATGGCCACAGTGCAGCAAAACCTGTGAAGCCAGGAGGAGTCCATTCCATCTGGGTTTGATTGTGGAGGTGGTTCAGGTGATGACATTTGAACTGGGCTTTGAAGGATGAGTAGAAGCTCATCAAGTGAAACATGGAGGAAGGGTATTCTGGGCTGAAGGAGCGGGAAGTACAAAGATGAGGTAACTGGGGCATAGGACCCAAGAGGAGGGGTGCAGAATTCTGAATGCCATGCCAAGGAGCTTGGGTTGAGTCCTGTGTGGAAGGAAGGGAGCTGGTTGGCTCTGTGGTTCGGAGACAGGCCTGGGGGTGGGCTAAGAGCTGAGAGGAGATGCTCATGGTAGAACCTATTGAACCTCATTGGGGGCCCGGGGGTGGCCCAGACTCTCACGGGCTCAGGGGCCCATCAGGTCATTGGATGTGGAGAATCCTCATGCGCTCTGGGGTCTGTCCAGGGTTGGGCTGCTGCTGGGCTGCCGGGCTGCTTGGCTTCCCATCTCTGCCCCCACCTGGCCCTCCCTTCATGGAAGAATTGTCTTCCATGCAACTTAGGAAGGAGGGGGCAGAGAGCAGGAGGTGAACACCCAGCGAGGGAAGCTTCGTCTGTGTCATCTGCATTTCTGGCCGTCCCCTCCCCATTGTTGGCATCACCACTTGAGCTCTGCCTACCCCCCCCACATCCCCCATGGAAAAATTGTCTTCCACGAAACCAGTCCCTGGTGCTGACAAGGTCAGGGACCGCTGCTGTAAGGATGCAACGATTCAACGCTGTTCCTAAGGCCCCTTCAGCCCTCTCCTCTCCGCTGACTCGTAGCAAGGTCGCTCCCGCCTTAGAGTGGTTTCTGTGTGGTGGGTAGTATTTTGCAATTTTATAGTTTTACAGTTTCCTCTCTTGGTAGAACTCAGAACACTCTCACATCTGTTGTTTCATGGGAGGGTAGAGAGTAGGCTCTAGGGCCAGACCCTGCCCTGCCCCTTCTTTGGGAGCGCTGTGACCCATCCGAGCCTCAAGGTCTCTGTCTATAAAATCACTGCCTCTGTAAAATCACTGCAGGGGTCCAGAGTCAAGCGCACACACTGGAGGAGAGGCCACCACAGTGCCCGTCATGTGCTCAGCACTTAGTCTGTGCTCCTGCGCCAACTCACGTCCCTGTGAAGGAGCAAGTGGCTCCTGGTGGCCTAGAAGGACCTGTGAGTTGTGGGTTCAGCAGGTGGCATGAGCAGTTGGCTGACGTGCCTTACAGAAAGTCAGCCCAATGGACTTGACATGCCTTTGAAAAGTCCATTCAGAGAACCTTCCTGACGGCCTCTCTGTTCCAAGCACTGGTGAACACCAGGGGCCCAGGTGAGAACAAGATGGTCCCTTCTCCAGAAGGGACATGTAGACAAAGGAACAGCCACACTGGGCAAGAGTAGCAGCAGAGGCCCATGTAGGAAACGAGAAGTGCTGAAGACAGGAGCTACATTCCGGGGGCTGTGAAGGGGACAGTATGCGAAGGGGCCGTGGGGGCTGACACTGGAGGGATAGTGAGGGGTTGTCAGCTCAGCAGGACTTCAGGGAGGGAGCAGAGGGGTTCCAGGCAGAGGGGACCTGGGAAAAGGCGTGGCCTGGGAAACGCCCTGGCGTGTGGGGGCATCAGCTGTTGGTGTTGACGATGACTTCCCTGGAGCTCCCCGTCTTGGAGAAGCATTCGCGGAAGCCTAGCACCCAGGCCCCTCCACAGCTCAGACCTCATCGGAAAGGTCGTACCCAGGGCCCACAGTTTAAGAAGAACAGCTGCAAGCTCTGTGCTAAGGCCAGATGTGCAGCCTCTAATGCTTCTAAGGCAGTGGGCGGCCTCTAAGACTTTTCTTGGTTGGTATTGAGGGCACCTGTTGCCTGTGAGTTCTGAAGCAATCCTGGAGATGTTGCAGCATTCGTGCTGGGTGCCAGGATAGAGATGAAGGAAACTCGGTCCCTGCCTGGGTACAGAGAAGGAGGGGCCCCAAATACCTGCGCCACAAGCCCACCGATGCCCCAGTCGAGGGGTGTCCAGGGTGCCGTGGGACTATAGAGAGGGGTGCAGCCAGCTGAGGGGGGCACCATAAGGAGGGAGCACTTGCTACATGCCAGGCACTGTTCTAAGAGCTTTATGTGGATTTACACGCCACCTGCACAACAACTCTATGAGGCAGGTACTGCTATCATCCCCTTGTACAGGTGAGAACTGAGGCACAGAGAAGCTATGTAACTGGCCCAAGCACACACAGCTAGGAAGTGGCTCAGTCAGGTTGAACCCAGGCAGTCTGGCCCCAGAATCCATGCTTCAGTGACCGTGGGTAGCCTCTCTCTAAACACTAAAGGCATCTACAGGGCTGGGACTATGTCTGTCTTGCTCTCTAGCACATAGTAGGCACTCAATAAAAATTCGTTCACCAGGAAGAATGCACAAATGCATGGATGAATTGGGCCCTGGAAGAGCTGGAGCAGAAAATGGGGATGGGGCGGGCACTCAGGCAGAGGGAGAGGCTGGAGCAAAGGCCTCAGGTGGGGACACCTGGGTGCTGTGGGGCACTGCCAGGCCTGGAGACTGGAAGGGTGTGGGGAGCCAGACAGGGGAGAGTTTAAATGGCAGCCTCTCCAGCCAACCCTCCCCATCCCAAAGACCTGGCGTCTACCAGCCTCCCCCGAGCCTGTCCCACTCGGGAAAGGAAGGGCATTGTGCCTTTTGTGCCCCTGCATCACAATTCGTCACCCATTCCCTCAAAGACTCCCATGGACAGATCTGACAAGAAGACCACAAGCCCCCCAGAGGTGGAGAACGTGTGAGCAGAGAGGGGCCCGGGAAAGACAATTCAAGCCTCATTCCTGCATGGGCTGCTGTCTGAATGTCTGAGACTTCAAGGAGCAGGGTGCTTTTGTTGTTGTTTTGTTTTATGCTTTTTTCAAAGACCCTTGCTTTTCTTCAAGCTCTGTGAGCTGCAGATGGAAAGCTGGGGTTGGGACTCAGCTCCGCAGCTCAGTGAAATGCAGTTTCTCAGCTTCCTGAACAGACACTTTTTGCTTCTGGAGCCTCCGTTTCCTCCATAAGATGAGGGGTTGGAGAATGTCGATCATTGACACCATATAAATATATTTACACACACATATATACTATCCGTCTCTAAGCATACACAATTTAATCATTTTATATATCTAATATAAATATATAATTTATACCATCTTTTATTGTGTTTTCTTCTAATTACAAAAGTAATTCATATTTTCTGAGAACATTTTGAAAAGTACAGAAAAAGAAAAAAATTCACCCACTATTCCACATCCGTGACTGAGATATTTAGCAAATTCTTCTCCCACCTTTTTTCCATGCACATGTATTTTTTTTCGAAATATATATTTGGGATTATACTCTGCATTCTATTTTTTAACTCAAGCTGGGCTACTGAACCAGGCGGCTGGGCAGGGCCGTCTGTCCCTGTGCCCGGGAGGAACCGGAGGCAGCAGCTGCCACAGCTGTTGGGCGCCGATCTCCCCCTCTCCTGCCTGGGCGGCTGCTTGGAGGCCTCTGACCTTCGGATGTTCTGTATCTCTGGCGGGTGCACATTTGACACTAATTTTAGCTTGGCCTCTGAGGCCCGCTGGCCTTGGGGCCTGCACATAATGGACGCCTTATGTAGACAGCTGCCAGCGGTGCAGGAAAGAGCGTCCCACCTTAAAATGTTCCTCGTCGCCCGCCAGCACTCTGCTCTCGGAGAACAAGCCGGCTCCCTGTTCCTTCTCCCACCAGGAAGGGGCCGGTGTTGACGTTCACAGCCCAGCAGGCTGCACCCGGTGGGCAGGTGGCCCACCAAACACAAGGGAGATTGCTTCTCTGGATGGGGTCGTGTTTTCACAGGACAGGCTTTGATTTGAGCTGGAACAGCTGAGAGAGGCTTCCCGAGAAATTGCAGGGCTGCGGGACATCTGAAATGTCCTCAGGTGTGGGGCACCGAGCCTCCCGGGGCCTCACTTCAAGGCCCCACGTGTGTCAAGTATGTGCGCATGTACAGTGCCATTTGCCATCCCATTTGATCCTGAAGTATTAGGTGGCAGTGTGCCCATTTTACAGGCGAGGGAACTGAGGCTGAGATGTGGAAGTCATTTGCTGGAGGTCACATAACAAGTCGGTGGCAGGGACTTGTACGTGAATGTGGGTCTCTCTCACTCCAAGTCCAGGGCTCTTTCCTGTACGTATATTGGGAAGTGGCACAGCTGAGTCCGCATCCATCTGCTCTGTGTTTCTGTCTGTCTGGTATTATTTATATAAAACGGAAATACTTTAATTTTCACCTGAAACATAATACGTGTTTATTGAAAATAAATATAAGAATTGGTCTGCTTCTAAAGCACAAATCTAGGGCCAGGTGCGGTGGCTCACGCCTGTAATCCTAGCACTCTGGGAGGCTGAGGTGGGTGGATCGCTCACGGTCGGGAGTTTGAGACCAGCCTGAACAAGAGCGAGACCTGTCTCTACTAAAAAATAGAAAGAAATGATCTGGACAACTAAAAATATATATATATAGAAAAAATTAGCCGGGTATGGTGGCACATGTCTGTGGTCCCAGCTACTGGGGAGGCTGAGGCAGGAGGATCGCTTGAGCCCAGGAGTCTGAGGTTGCTGTGAGCTAGGCTGATGCCTTGGCACTCTAGCCCGAGCAACAGAGGCAGACTCTGTCTCAAAAAAATAAAATAAAATAAAGCACAAATCTAGTAATGGCAGACTCTTGCTTCAAAACGCAGAGCTCTCCCGTTGCCTTACCGGACATTCAGCCTCCATAGCCTGCTGCACGCAGACCCCCTGCAGACCCCAAGTCCGGGCCCCCCAGCACTTAGATATCGCTACTGTGGCACTTGGGTAGGGTTGGGATTTTCTATATCATCCACCTCTTGACCAGAATGGAGCTTCAAGAGGCAGGAGACCCGCAGATCACTCACTGCCATGTCCCTGGGGCCTGCACTGGGACAGACACAGAGTCAAACCCAATAAATGTATCAGCCCCCAGCCCACGGTCCTTCATGGGAAACCTGAGCGTTAGACCAGGCTTAGAAACAAGCCCAGGCCTGCACAGCCACTGCCGGCCCAGTAAGGAAGCGACTGCCTGGCTGCGCTCCCAGGAGGGGCCTGCGGGGCCGAGTCAAAAAGCCGCGACCCTGGGCCGGCTGGGAGGAGGACCTCGGAAGGACACCCCCAGACGTGTGCTGAAGACCAATACCCACCCCCACGGCAAGCCTTCCACCTCCCCACCTCTCCCCAGTCCCATGGCGACAATGAAGCCTGTGTGACACGTCCCCTGCCCCGACAGTGACTCTTTGACATAAGTCTGGTGCTCTTCAGGAACAATTCGTAGGAGTGTCATCACAAGCTGCTCTTGGGGGGAAAGTCTTCTAGGGACAATCTGGGCTCCCTGAAAGCAGGACCGTCGCTCTGTGCCTCTGTGCGGGACTCCTCTCTGGGCCACAGTCCCAGCCTCCCAGTCTCTGCTGCTCTGGATGCTGTCATGAGAGAGGCAAGTTCTTTGGAGTCCCATAGCCGTGGCTGCAGCTAGTCCTACCGAATACTACCGAGGGGCTCCAACTTTCTGAGACTTAGTTTCCTCATCTGCAAAATGGGACTAACAATTCCAACTTTCAGGGTGTTGTATCTTGCAGGAAAGTGCTTTTCAAAAAGTCTAGCACAGCGGCAGCCACGCGTTCCTTCTTCTGGAGGCCTCTTAAGGCTTTGAGAGCTTCCCTGGGAAATGCCCTGGCTGCTTGGTGAGGGTGGGGTCACTGGGGAGAGGTGTTGGGACATGTTGCACTTTGCACCCCAGCCCCGCACCGTGCCACTTCTCTGACTCTCACCTGTCCTTGGGGCTTCAGCCAAGGACCAATCTTGTGTTTTCTAATGAAAGCCCATAGAAAACAGGACTTTTGTCATAGATTCATTTCACTTCACGATCAGCTTTCCAGGAGGATGTCTTTCATTCATTTATTCATTCTACAAATATCTCCAGAGACCCAAACACCCGCACAGTATGGTGGGAGATACACAAATGGTCCATTCAGGGACCCTGCCTTCAAGGAGCTCACTGTCTAAGCAACAGCTGTAATTTGGGCGAAAAAGCAAGATGTGGCATAGGAAAGGCCAAGGGTTGGGGGAGGGAGTGATCACCTCCTGCAGGGCCCATTTGAAAAAGTTCCGTGAAGGTGGAAATGAACTACCTTTAACTCAAGTGTAATGAATTAGAAAGCATAGAGGGGAAGAGACCCCATTCTCTAAAGAAATAGCAGCATAAAATAGCTGGGCATGGTGGCTCCCACCTGGAATCCTAGCACTGTGGGAGGCTAAGGTGGGAGGATTGCTTGAAGTCAGGAGTTCGAGAGCAGCCTGAACAAGAGCGAGACCAAGTCTCTACAAAAAATAGAAAAAGTTAGCCAGGCATGGTGGCATGTGCCTGTAATCCCAGCTACTCGGGAGACTGAGGCAGGAGTTTGCTTGAGCCCAGGAGTTTGAGGTTGCAGTGAGCTACAATGATGCCACTGCACTCTAGCCAGGGTGACAGAGTGAGACTCTGTCTTGAAAAAAAAAAAGAAAGCATAAAATAATCAAGAAGAAATTTAAGAAGGTCTTATTCATTGGCCTAAAATGAAATGGGATATCAATAAAAATTCCAATAAAATCTTTTCATAAAATAATTATAAAGTACATCTGGAAAAATAAACATAGATGAACGGCTAGAAAAAAATCGGTGTTGGTATAGAAATAGGCCTGTGGCTCAAGGAACAGAGAGCTCAGAAGTAAACATCAGTGTACGCAAGGGCTTAGCATGCAAGGGCATAGCAGTGAGAATTAGAGATGAGAAGACAAACGATTCCTAGCATGGTATAAAGACAGTCAGCCAGTGTGTGTAGCAGGGGGAGGAATAAAACTGGCTCCGTTCCTTGGTTCTTGCACCAAAATAAATCCCAAGGTGATCGAAAAACATGACACCATAAAGGTACTAAAAGAAAAACAATGAGGGAACGTTTGTAGCATATTGGGATGGAAAATGCCTCCTTTGGTATAGAACCAAGTCCAGAAACTGTGAAAGAAAAGAATTAAAAACCTATGGGCAAAAATCCCACAATAACGAAGTTCAAAGGATGATAACAAACTAAAGAAAAGTATCTCAACATAGGTATGGTGGGGAAAGGGTTAATAGCAGTAACGCACACCGAACTCGTATAAATGAAGTAGATGAAGATGCATCACCAGTAGAAAAATGAGCAGAGGCTGAGAACCAACAATTCACGATAGGTGAGATACGGGGATAGTAAGTGCAGGGAAGGAGCAGTCACCAGCGTCAAAGGATGCACACCAGAGAAGCCGAGTGTACCAAGAACGAGCACACTTGGGGAGACACACAGTGGGAAACGGCAACACTTGAGCACCACTAGCGCATTGTGAGTTAATACACATTTCCTGGAGGAGAGATTTAACAGTATGTACCAATACTTTCAAATGTGCCCCCTTCAACTCTGTGGTCCAGTTCTGAACAAGTCTCCTAAGGAAACAATCAAAAAGCGTCCAGGAGTGTGTGTATAAGAAGACAGCAGAGCACATTAACTGGGGAATCTGAAATCAGAGAGACCTTGTTTTAAGCTGCGTGACTTTGGAAAATTTACTTAACATTTCTAAGCATCGAAGTCCTCATCTGCAAAGTGGGCATAATAATAATACCACCTTCATAGGCTTGTTGTCAAACTTAAATGAGGTAATACTTATAAAATTCTTAGCAGAGGGCTGGGCCCATAGTAATTGCTGAACAAATGTTAGCTCTTTCATTGTTACCAATAAGGATATTCATAATAGTATTGTTTATAATAGTGAATAATAGGAAACAACCCAAATTGTCCATCAATAGAGAACTACTGATCAATGATTGAAGAAGAGTGCAAGGTGGTGCCGCCATCTGCAGACCTGTATTTATGGACATGGAAAGATGCCATTGACATATTAATGTATGAGTTTTTTAAAGTGTCAAAAGAATATGGAAGGTCCATTCCAAATTGCATAGAAGTATACACCCATGCATCTAGAAAGATGTTGATTCTTGTTATTCATAGTAACTATGTTCTTCTATAAAGTCTTCACAAACACTCAATTACCAAATACTGAACCACTGTTCGTGGGAGAACTACAGCATTAGCCTCCAACAAGCCCCTGGTCATAACATTTTTGTCAACTAATCAATACATAACCTTGTTTTATGTGCATTTCTATTTAAAGACACCTTATTTAACATAGATTGTTGATTCATTAATACCGAACTCAGGGCCAACAGCATTATATCTCATGTCTGAAACAAAGCTTATCCAACACAGGTATTTCCTCTGGAAGGCACAGCACAGCTCTCCTGTGCTTGAGAATACTAGACAGCACTTCAGCACTACACTTGGCAACTATGTTAAAATGTAAAATCACCAAACAAAAAGCACAAAAATGCAAAAAAAGGTGTCACTACCTAGTCTGCAAAAAGATCTTTATAGGATGGGAGGTGAAACAAGAAGGCACAGTATTGTCTTGTTTGACCTCATCAGGGAACATGCACATCAGGCAACTCAAAAATTTTCTCTAATCTGTGCATTCGCAAACGATTGTGAAAATGAGTATTGACTTTGGGGTTACAAATAAATTTTATCAAGTAGATAAATTTGCACATACAGAATTTTTGAATAACGAGGACTGACCGTATCTGAAAGTATGGTGTCTTAGTACGTTCTGGCTGCTATAACAAAATACCGTAAACTGTGTGGCTTATAAACAACAGAAATTTATTTCTTACAGTTCTGGGGGCTGGGAAGTCCAAGATCAAGGCAGACTCAGTGTCTGCTGAGGGCGCACTGTCTGACTCATAGATGTCACCTTCTTGCTGTGTCCTCACATGGTAGAGGGGATGAGAGGCCTCTCTTGGGCCTCTTTTATAAAGGCACTAATCCCACTCACAGAATTCTGCCACCAGAACCTAATCACCTCCCAAAGGCCCCACCTCCTAACACTATTGCCTTGAAAGTTAGGATTTCAACATGTGAATTTTGGAGGGACTCAAACATTCAGACCATAGCAGATGATCATGTTAATGGTACTTATCTGAGAATCAGGATTTAAGGGACCTTTTTCCCATTCTTCTTTATACTGATAATGCTTTAACGTTTTAGAGTGGACACGTGACATAATCAGTCAAAGCAATAAAGCTATTCTTAATTTGGAAAGAAAACTTGTCACTGATGGCACTCCATTGTCAAGATAAAAATCCAGACTCATTAGAATAATGAAAAGTTAACACTTTTATGTATTGCCTACTATGTGCCACGCAGACTTCTAAGCCTTTTACATATATTAATTCATGTACTTCTCATCAAAAAATTCTGTGAGATAAGGTCTATTATTACCTTCATTTTTAGGTGAGAAAATGGAGATAAAGAGAGGTCAAATGACTTGCCCAAGGTCACCGCCAGTAAGGGGCAGGCAGTCTGGCTCCAGGATCCGTGCTTTCAACCAGTGTTCTGTGAGAGCCGCTCAGTCCCTAGCCTGGCACAGGGCTCTGGAGGTGCCCAGGTCCCTGCCCCAAGGGACTTCCAGTCCAGGTTGGAGGTAGTGACAGCAGGACACCAGGAACTTCAGGCTCACAAAAGGGGAGGCCTTCCCAGCCCAGCCTGAGGACTCAAAGAAGGCACCGCTAGTCCAGCCCTCAGTGACCCCACAGGCTGGCTTCCCTTCCTCTCTTTCCTCCTCGTGGGCACACGCTCCCCCCGGGGCATCCCAGCACCCCACACCCAGCCTCCCCCTGCCTGGAGCCTGCCATGGCTTCTCAGACTTCATGGGGCATCTACTCACACTGAAGGCTCAGCTCAAAAGTCATTTTTCTCCGGCCAGCAGGAGGAAGCAAGGACTCCTTCCTCTGACCTCCCCAACACCCCGATCCCCACTCTGTTTTGGAACTTCATGGCCATTATCCCTCTACTCACTCATCCACCCACCTACCCACCCCCACGAGTTTGTGTCGGGAATCTCTGTGCCTCCAGCACCCAACACATTCCTCACACACGCTCTCTCTCAATGGAAGTGTATTGAATGAATAAATGGACAAGCAAATGGCAATACCTAAGATTCCCAGACCCCCAAAGACCTTGGCAAGATGGATTGCAGCAGAGTAGTTGCTGAAGCTGCCCGGGCTCTGGAGGACTCTGAAGGGCTGAGATGTCTGACCACGGGATGGGGGGGCAGAGCTGACGCGGCTGCAAGACCAACATCAGCCAGGGTGTTGTTTCTGCGGCTTCTGAAAAACCCCCACCCTGGTGGGAAAGACTAAGAAAGGTCCCATTCAACTTCTCCTGGCACTTCCAAGGGAAAGGATGGGGTTTGGATTGGTTGGGCCAGGGACATCTTTTCTAAAATAGCTTCATGCATATTCAACTGCTCCCTGAAATAGTCGAGTGGCTATTTTAAGCAGCTTCAACTCAGATGCCCACACATAATGGCATCTACCTTGAGCATGTAAACCAGTAGGAAGCAAAGAAAAGGGAACAGGAGGACAATGTCAGGAGGCTTTGGGTGGCTTCCTGTCACCCCTCCCCCACCCCTGGGTGTGTTTTTCTTCTCAGGGACTCTCTTACATGAAATTGAAAGTCACGGTTACTATGACAACTTGCAGGAGATTTCCCATCCCGTGACCTTACCCACCCAGAGCCCAGAAAGTACAAATGCACCAAGGCAGCTGTCTCTTGAGACACAACCTCCATACACATAAGTCAGTTACTTTACTCCTGAGAGAATCGCTCAGTGCCCATGTCCTCGTGGTCTACACACAATGCTAACAGGTTCCCAGCAGCTTAGAAGTGGAGGCGGTGGGAGGGCAGTCAAAGGCAGGACCCTAACAGCAGGGCGTTGAGGTTACAACAGACAGTCCCGCTGGAAGGGCAAAGAGAGAACAATTCTGCAAAGGCGACATTTATCAACAAACATGTCCCGGAGCATCAATGTGTATCCTGTGCTGTTCCCCGGGGAAACAAAGGTAAATAAGACTCAGTTCATGAAACGAACAGGCAATTACATACTTTAAAGTGTATTTATCTAAGCTCTAACTCTGTTTCCCCCAAAAGATTCAAAAAAGTGTACTACAGTGTTCAAAGTGCCGGGGTTGGAAATACAGTGTAACGCGTGCTGAGGTGAGGGTGGGACACGAGGTTCACACGGGAAGAAACAGTCTTTCTGAGGAGTTGGGAGGTGAGGCTTGAGAGACAGATAAGAGCTTTCTTGTGAGACTTGCAGGTGGCGGGCTCTGTTCCAGGTGGCAGGCACGCCACATGCAAAGGAACAGAGGTGGGAAACAGCAGGTCTGTCTGGGGAACTCCCGGCGCAGGGTGGCTGGGGCATGGCGCGGAGGAAGAGGAAGAATGATCAGAGGAGAGGTGGGGGAGACCCGGGGCCACATCTCTGGGGCCGTGGAGGCTCTGTCCTGTCAGAAGAGCTCTCCGGGGTCATTGCGTGTTTGGCCAGACTCCGACCCACCCCGGTTCATCTGAAGTTCTCCCTGTGTTATAACATGGAACAGTGACTGGAGAAAGAACACGAGATTACGGTAGAAGCTCCACAGTGAGAAGTGTGATCATCAGAGTGAGTTAACAGTGCATTGCACTTTCTCAGGAGATGTATCAAAAACTTTCAACAAACCGGAAGGTCAGAAACCTGGACCCAGCAGGAGGGAGGTGGAGGGACTGACACTAGGACCCTGGGCCTCAGCCAGCACAGCCGTGTGACGAGAAAAAACAATCACTTACATTTTATGTGTCTGAATTTACGTTCGCCCTGTTACCCCACAGTCACCCAGGAAAAGTTGTGTTTTGTTCAGGACACCCCAAGAAGGCGAGGAGAGTGCGATTTGATGCTTTTTAGAAAGACAGTCTCTCAGGGACTGGGCGAGAGCCGCAGGTGGAACCCCAGGAGATGCGCTTGGCGATCTGGAAGACGCCTGCCGAGCAAAGCCTGAGCACGTGTTCCTTCCAGTTGGCTTCTCGGAGGCTCCGGAAACCACCAGCAAGAATCCTCATGCCCGGAGGAAGCGCACCTTTCTCTTCTGTTCATCCCTCGTCGTCCTCCTTCTGCATGAAGCCTCCTTATTCATTTGTTCGTTCATTCATTCATCTGGCGCTATGGCAGGGACGTCGTTAGCATAGACCATGATTTCTTCATCGAATTCTCAGGGATCTGCGAACCCCTGCAAGTGTAAGAAAATGAGTGCACAGCCCATGTTCATTCCCTGAGGAGATAGCGCATGGCTTTCAGCAGATTCTCAAAGGGGCAGGTGACCCAAAAAAGGTTAAAAACCACTGATAGAGATGGGAATTGTTTTATTTTAAAACAAATGATTTCACCTTTGGGTAGATAAGCAGGGTGAGGGAGCGCCAGGTGAAATTTCCAGTTCTGCGCCGAGCTGTCTCAGAGGGTGAGGTGGCACTGGGGACACTGCCATTGCCTCTGGCATCGCTGTGCACCTAGTGTGTGCACACGCCGCAGCCGAGCCCATCCTGAGGCCCTGGGAGCACCAGGGAGGGGAGCGACATCCCACACCACACGCAGACGGCTCGGTTTCTCTCTCTTCCCAGCCTGTACACGGCGGAGCGTGCGAGGCCTTCCTGGCTGGGATAGAGGTAGAAAGCTGGAAGAAATCTGAGAAAGGAGAGAGCACGTACGCTGGATTTGCAGAGGTCTTGGTACTGAATGAGGCTTTGAAGAGAAGGGGCAGCTGACGTTTATGAATCAGCTGTAAAAGTCAGGTTGTGTCGCCTTGGCTGCAGAGCCTCCCGTGGCTTCCTATCTCCCAGTAGAAGCCACAGCTCTTGTAAATGCCTTTATGGCCCCAGTGAGGTGGCCACCATGGACTTCTCACACCCCATATCCTTTTGCCTTCATGCTATTCCACAAACTCTGGCCTCAGGGCCTTTGCACTTGCTGTTTCTGCTGCCAACATGATTCTCTCCCTAACTTCCCTGAGGTCTTTACTTAGATGTCTCCTTCTCAGTGAAGTCTTCTCTAGCCCCTTATTTATAATGGCAACACTTCCTACTGCCACCACCCCCATTCCCTGTCCCCTTTGCCTTGCCTTTCTTGATAGCCTTACCATCATTCAACATGCCACTGCCTAGATATTGTGCCCAGCGCCTGGAACAGGACCTGGCCCATAGTAGACACTGAGTGAATATCTGTGGAATGAACGAATCCATTCTTACCATGCTCCTGTATCCACATACTATAATCTCATGTCGATCCTGTAATAACTCCACAGGGTGGATTTTATTCTCCCTTTTCACAGATGAGAACCAGAGACTTATAGCAGCTGGAAACACCTCCTGGGTTCTGGGGTCTCAGAGACTCTGTTCTCTGTGTACCCTCCATCCCCACGCCAGCAGGCTTCGACACTGCCTTCACCAGGGCTCCTTGAGCCACGGAGAGGCTGGATTTGTGCGCGGATCCAGTCAGTAGTTAGAAGGACACAGCAAGCTTTCACAATCCAGCTGTGTCCAGGTGTGACGTGTGCTGGAAGCAGTGAGGCATGGGACTGTAGCAGAAGCAAAGCATAGGAGAGGAGGCAATCTGGTGGGGCCTTTGCTGGGTTCCTACTCCTCTCTTCCACCCCATTATGTATCTTGCACAGCAGCTCATTTTCCTGGAAGAGATGACTTCAGTGGTGACTTTGCACTTTGAAAATACAGTCTGGAACCAAAAAATGAGCCCAGAATGCACCAAGACAGCCACGATGCGAGGGGACCTCCCAATACACGTGCCAGCCCATTCGCTTGTGGTAGAACCCGCCGGTGCCCATTTCCTCCACCGTTACACACAGTTCTAACAGACGCCAGCCTGGGAGCTCAGGGTGCGCGGGATGGCAGGGCGGGGTGGGGAAGGAGCCGTGCTCCAACCCCCAACGGTGCCCGCCCCGGGCTGGTTACTGAGAATTACAAAGAAGAGTATCATGCACAAAGTGCCTTTGGGGGACGTACAGCAAAACAAACATGGAAAACAAGTAAGTCCAAGTGCATTTGTTTATTAAAACCCTTACATTGTCCCAAAAAGGATTCAAGGTGGCAACTGGGATTATGATACAGTAAGTGCTGCAGGTGAGGCAGGGAGGGGGATGGTCTCTTCTCCCTGGGGATTCGAGTGGGGCATGGGGCAAGCGGCGTGACCCACTTGGTGGATCTCAGGAGCCCATGCAGCTGGAGCGTGGGGTAGACGACGTCCATCCAAGGCATGTGCTGTGAGCTGGTCCTGCCCCTGGAGGAGCCCCCGGTGCAGAGCAGGAAGCAGGCAAGCAAGCAAAGGCTCGCACTACACCTGCAGCTCCCTCCTCTTAAGGACCTGCTCGCGGCATCTGGAAAACCCCAGGCTAACGGGGCCGCAGCATTTCCCGTGGTGGCCAAGGCTGATGCTCCTACAGGCCTTGGTCCTCCTGGATCACTGCCCTCCGGCCACCCTTGTAACAGTGCCAATAGTACGTCTGCTCAGAGGGGTAGCACCTTGCCTTCAGACAGCAAGGTACAGTTTGCAGAGCACCCTCACATCCGGCCTTTCATTTGTTCCTCTATGAAGAAGGTGGGGGCAAGGCCAGTTTGCTGGTGTACCCTTGGGGCCAGCAGCAGCTCAGAGACTCTGACTCCTGGGAAGGGGCAGGGCAGACTGGAATCCAAGGAGAGGGGACAGAGGCCCTGCTCGCAGAAGCATGCAGCTGGTGGGGCAAACGTGGGCACATGAGCACATGACAGCAAAAGAAGGTTCTATCGCTGATTGGAAAACATTCAGGCTCTGCAATCAGACTGAGCCATGTTCAAATCCTGCCTCCACCGCAAGCTGTGTGCCTTCACCTCCCTGAGCTCCAGGTTTCTCACCAGTTAAACGAGAATAATGGTATCTGCTTCATAGGGTTGTTGTAAGAAATAATCAATGAGATGGTGCATGTACACAAAGCTAGCACAGTAATTGATGTCAAGAGCCAACGTGTCTTAAGTGCATGGTCTGTGGCAGGCTATCATCTCATCTAATCCTCCAAGCAGCCTGCAAAGTAGGTACTGTTACCTCCTGTTACAGATTAAAGAAACTGGGTTCAAGGAGGTTAATCAAAGTTCCCTTAGCCAGAAATGGATGAAAACTGAAAACTGGCTCCAGAGCCCCCAACTATTAAACATGAGGCTATAATTACACCTCATCTCATTGCGTTTATGAACCTTTGGCCCACACAGGCTCAGCCACTTGTCAGGTCTATGGGGGTGACCCCCCGGCCCCTGCAGGAGGGACGCACCATCAGACTGTACAGTGGGGAGTCCCTGGAGACCCTGGAGAGGCCCAGTGAGCTTGACCCTGGAGGAAATGGTCAGCAGCTGTGGCCTTGGGAAGGAAGGGCTGCGAGGTTATGGGCACCAGGCAGGGCCGCACAGCCAGGTGGTGGGTGGCTTTGGACTAACAAGGTGGTGACCTGGAATCCAGCAGGCTGGGCTTCCCTCTCCCACTTCCTTCCTGTGCTGCCTGTCTTGCTGAGTCACCTCCAGGAAGTCAGGGCGGTGAGGTGGAGAGTGAGGAGACCTGGGTCCTCCGCGCCCTGTCCCCGCCTCACCTCGTGACCCTAGGCCAACCACTTCCCCTTGCTGGGGCTCAGTTTCCACATTTGGCAAACAAGCAGCCTGACTAGCTCTCGAGGTCAGGCAAAGGGCTTTTTCTGAGGGCAGTGCTTCCGGGAGACAAGTCAGGACAGAGGACCACTCAGCTATTAACCCATTGGAGACTTAATAATAGTCATTCACGTTCCACAGAAACTCCCCGAACTCTGGGCAACTTGCTGAGTTCGTCCGTGGGTTCTGAGTATCATCGGCAGCGGTGGACCCAGGAGGGTAGTGGAGGGCAGACCCTCCAAGTGCTGGAATGCACAAGGCTGTGAGGGGTGGCCCCCACAAAGGACCTCCTCCGAGCCCTTGTCGGCCTCCTTTGATTCATGTTCCGGAACTGTCACTGAGTCCGGCCCTGGATGGGTCTGAGTAGATGCTCCAGGACTCTCAGTGCAGGTACAATCTCTTGGGAAAACACACGGCCACCGCGGGCCTCCTCTGAGCTTCCGGCAGTGTCCACATTGAGCCCGGGGCCAGGCAATAGCCTTTTCATTTACTCAGACCCAAGAGAGGTCGTTTCTGCAACAGCAACTTCCAACCCTGTTGATAAGTCTTATCTGCAAGGAGCCCATAGTCTAAAGTCAACGTGAACTCATCTCTGCAGTGATTAATTGTTAGCACCTCACAGCTGCAGCTCGGAGGTGCACGGATGTCTGTGGCTAAGAGGAGTTCCCATGAGTGGAGGAGAGTTTGTTCCAGGGCCTGGGGGGCTGCCTGGGTAAGTGATAGAGTGAGATTGCGGCATCCTTCTCTGCCACCCACCACTCTCGGGGTAGGGACACTAGGAAGGAAGGGGGTTACGGAGCACATGGACTCCAAATATACGGCTCTTTTTCTACCATCTGGCGTCTTGGCTTAGTGTGGCTTTTGAGCCCTCTGGTGTGACCTTGCCCCCTGCTTCAACCTCAAAGTGCAGGTTCCCGCCAGTCCCTGGGGCTTCAGCCTCAACACCGGGCTTGGGTGGTTCCTCATCTTGCCGTGTCGTTTCATGCTGCTGGGTCTTTGCACATTCCTCTTTCACTGGACCACCACTTCCTCTTATCTCCCATCTCCGAATTAGTCCTCCGTGTAAACTCTCACTCGAGACCCCGTTTGGATGTCACTTCTTCCAAGATGTCTCCCCTGACCTCTCCTGTCTTCCTCAGTGGCACCCAGCACCCATTTCTGTTACTGCATTTTCACCCTGCTTACAGCGCTTTGGGTAGATGTCTGCACAGCTCCTTGAGCACCAGAACAGTCTCCCAGGCTGAGCCCCGGGCCTGGAAGGTGCTGGTGCTCCATCAGTGTCTGTGGGAAGGAATGGAAATGAACTCCCATGAATACAACCCTAAGCGAGCATCCGTACCCTGATCCTGAGGTTCCAGAGGGAGCTGGAGGGTGGAGAGGCCTGGGGGAGCTCAGGTCAAGTCCTCTTAAGAGATCTGCCACCGAGAGGTCCTGCACCCTAAGGCACCGCCTGTCCCTGGCTGGGCTTCAGTTTCCCCTCTGAAAAATGGATCAATTTCTCCAGTTTTTCTAGAGCTGATGTTTCATGGTGTTTCTGGAAAGTCTGTAAGGCTGCTTATGCAGGGTGCCCCACGATGCCAAGCACAGGGCACTTGGTGGGATCCTTCCTTTAATCCACTGACCTATTCCTCAACCCTCCTGGTGCCTGCTCGGGGCCAGGCTGGTTCTGGTGTTGGGGGTAAGGGAGCAACGGGACTTGGTACCCAACCTTGAGGGGCTCACAACCTGCTCAGGGACAGACACAACTGCAGCAGCACCGTGAGCACGCGGAGCCGTGGGAGCCAGGAGGAGGCCCACTCTGAGCCAGCCATGGAGGTGGTCAGAGAGGACTTCCCGGTGGGGCTGGGCCTGAAAGACTCAGGGAAGCACAGTTCACAGCTAGCACAAAGCACGTGAGCCCCTGAGTGTGGCCAATGGCAGGAACAGAGATGTGGCCTCAGCTGCACCAGTGTGCTGGGGTATGTAAATATGTGTGCCTGGGCGTGCCTGTGTGTGTGCGTGTGTATGTGTGTGTGTGTGTGAGAGAGAGAGAGAGAGAGAGAGAGAGAGGGAGAGAGAGAAGGGGAGAGAGGGAGAGAGAGAAGGGGAGAGAGAGAGAGATCACAGAGGGAGTTGAGAGGTACGAGGACCTGGGCTAGCACAAGTTGTATCCCTGCGGCCCCTGGGGAAGAGTGTTCCAATTAAAGGCCAGGCTGATGGAGGCTGGGCTCCCTTGATTATGTAATAGCCAGGGAAATGTCATCTGAGAGAGCATTAGAGGAAGGAGGGATGTGGCTGAGCAGGTCCTCGCCACTCCCAGAGGGGAGGTGGGAGCAGATTTGTAAATGAACTGGGATTCATTCACACACAGTCAGGAAGAACATCCTAGCTGGGGCAGCCGTTCCGTATTAGGAGGAGGGGACGCATCAGTTGCAATTTTGTGGCAATGGAGCTGGCATGCAGCCAGACACAAGGTCTCTCTCCCAGCTCTGCCCTCCCTCAGGTGCCACCAGCCAGCTGCAGCACCTGCTCATCTCATTAGGGTGGTCTCTGGGGAAGCGGGGGAGGGAGGGGACAGGCCAGCCCTGCACCATTCTGGCCCGGAAGACATCTGCTGGGTGAACCATGTCCATGAAAGAATTCGGTGCAAGGGTGCCTTGTGTTCTGTGGCTCACAAACTCACCCTGGACTCATGCGGGCAGGAGGGCTGACGAAGCAGCCGAGCACTTCTGTATTGCTCGCTGGGGACAGAGCACATCCCATTTTAGTTCACTGCGAGTCACCCCTAGATCCCCAAGAACCAGCCCTGAAGCCCATTGATAAAGCACGCAAACCAGTTCTCAGCTCTGGAAAAAGATAAGGGCTTTGGAATAAGGTGAACCTTGAGCCTCAGTTTTCTTATCTGTAAATTGGGAATAATATTAGTACTACTCCTAGGATTATTATTGTGAGGATTAAATAAATGTGAAATGCTCAGCCTAGATCTTGGCACATAGTAAGCGCTCAGTAACTGGTAGCTGAGATTATTTCCGTAAAAGGTTAGTTTCCATGAGGGATTTGTCCTGTTTGATTTATACTCCACATGCTGTTTTTTTTTCTAATTTATTTTATTGTAGAACACTCGAGATCTACCCTCTTAACAAAATTTTAAGTGTACAATACATTACTGTTGCCTGTAGGCACAATGTTGTACACAGATCTCTACAGCTTATTTATCTTGCTTAACTGAAACTTTATGCCTGTTGATTAGTGACTCCCATACTGCTTTAAAAGGCTTGGGATGCCCTCCATGGGGGCAGGTGACCGGCATGAGAATCACAGAGCAGTTTCTGTGCAGAAGTGAGAGTTGTGTTTCCAGCACCAGAAGAAAATACAATCCTCCCCTAGCTGAGACCGAGACAGCATCAGTCAGTTCAAGGAGAAGTGGGTTGGAACATGATCTTGGATCTTGACCTGGCCTGAGCCAGGCCAAGCTAGACTCTGTGATAAGATTAGGAACCTGTATATTATATTTCTGCATGTAGCTTAATATCCCAAATCCTTCCTACTGTTTTAGCACTCTGAGTGACAGCCTGCCAGAGTTAGAGTTTAGAAAGGAAGAAGAGCATTGGAGTTTGAAGCCAAGGCCAGATGACCCCTTTGATACCTTGGACATGCTCGATACTGAGGGAGCCCAGGGGTCTCAGCAGCTTGGCCTGAGAGGAATGGCCAAGTCCCAGGCCTGCTTCCCAAGCTGGCCTGCAGGGAAATGACTGTGTCACATCCTTGGCCATCTGGGCCTATGTGGACATCCCAGGGACCAGTGTGCGCCTCGGGTGTGACAGCCAGTGTCTCTGAGCAGGGGCCTCAGCAGACCTGGCACATCCCCCTTCATGGCAGGATCCCCACTTGGTTGCTGTGAGTACGAGGCACAGGGCGTGGGCACAGCCCATGCAGGGAGCAGCTGTGGGGCGGGCAAGTGCTGGAACCTTAGCAAAGTGAGCTGGACCTGAAGTTCTGATCAGGGCAGCAGGATCAACCTCAAGTCAGACCTGCAGAAGATGCCCCATGCCCCAAGGGCATTAGGAGAAGACCGTGGCAGGCTAGGAGAGGCAAGCCCAGGGCACCCATAGGGCATGTGGCTTGTGGTGAGAAAATTAATTCTAGCCCTAGATGGAACTGAGTTTCCCACATCCTCCAGGCCCAGGCAGGCTGATCTCAGTGACGCATGGGGCTGAGCCTTCAGGCACCAAGCTGAGAGTTTGGAGCTAAGAAGTGCTTGGGGGAAGGAGTGACACTCCTGGTCTGCACAGTGCCAGCAGAGCCACAGCTGGACAGTGGTGCCCATGGGCTGGTCAGCTCCCCTCCCTTCCAACACAGTCCTCCAGCCCTGCCACCAGCCTCCTCCTCAGACACATGCAGCCGGACCCTAGAACCAGACTGGGAGGGGGTAGAAAGGGACCAGGAGCTTCCATTGTGGGTACAGGCAAGAGTCCCCTGAACCCAGCTGGGGAGATGGGATCTGTCCTCTCCATGTTTGGAGGCAGCCGTGGTGCCATGGAATGAGCACTGGACTTGGGTTCTGACAAATGAGTCTGGATCCAGGTTCTGCTTTGCCTTGCTCTGACCCTAGGCACAGACCTTGGCCTCCGGGAGCTTCAGCTCCCTCACCCACAAAACAGGGGCCTGGAAGTCCTACATGATGGAAACTCTAGGACCCACCAGAATTGGATATGCATCACATGGAGTTGGGGAGTGACTTTGGGGAGGTGAAAACAGGGGTGGGGGAGAAAGAACAATGTCTGCCAGCCTCTACTTCCATGACGAGGTCTTTAACGTTCCAAATGCACAGTCATGACCTGAGCTCCTCGTAGCCAGGATCCTTGAGATCCATCCCCAATGGAGTGTCTTCTCCCATGGGTTCTGTACACCTAACTCCATTTCTGGAAACATCACCCTTCCCCCTCTTTGCTGTTTCTCTGTCTTGATGCTAGTCCCCAACCCCATGAATCCATCTCCCCCTGGAAATCTGGCTGTGGCGGTAGGAAATGGAGTCTAGGATGAGCTGGCTTGGAAATGGGCTTAAGGTTCCCACCTGGAACTTCCTCCTCTCTGAGATCAGGTGTGGCCTCTTGGCTGGAGAGCTGTCATAGCCTGAGCAGACACAAAGCTTGGCTTGCTGAGCCTCGGCAGCCATGGGGACCTGGCCTCCAGTGGGTAGGGCAGCAGTCACAGTCACGGTAACCAAGAGGCGTGGTCCATTTGGGGCCCATGGGGATGGGGTTTCTCTCAAGGTTCCTTGGATAAGTGGGGGATGGGTGGGAGAAAGAGGACCTGCTCAGACTGGACAGTGCCTGCGGCTGTGCGCTTGTGGTTCCAGGGAAGAGGTGAGTGGGTGGAGAGAAGCGGAAGTAGGAGGCCACCCCTGGGGAGAGGAAATCGCAGGCTGCTTCTCTAGGCCCAGGCCCGCAGGAATTCCAAGACCCTGGCCTGGAGCAGCTTGGCTAATTACAGCTTCCCCCTCATTGGTGGGGATGGGGCTCCTAAGAGAGTGCCAGCCTTGGCCAGGGCTGGCTAAGGAGGGCAAGGTTGAGGAGGGAGTGGGCAGGCCCTGTGGGCCTGGTGGCCAGCTGCCTAATGCACTGGCGCAATCAAGCTCCCGACGGAGGGGCCAGCCAGCTCAGCCTCTCTCTGGAGCAGAGCATCCAGGTCCCAGAGGCCCAGGAGTGCAGCAGACACAGATGCCTGCCAGGAACAGGCTGCGGGGATCACCGAGAGTAAACAACAGAGGAGAATCGCCTTGCAAACCACACTCGATGGAAATCTCCCCGTAGTCACATCGCAAAATGGAACCAAAATGTTTATGCAAAGCAGCAGTTTTCAGAATTGCTCTTTGGAAGGTGATATAAACTCTCCAACTTCTCAGACAGCCCAGCACGGGGGAGGCGGGGGGGGGGGGGCACGCCCTGCCCCCATCCCAATAAAGCCAACAACCCATTAGCTGCGGCCTCAGGGTCAAGTTCAGCCTTTCCATAGTCCTGGCCCATCCTTTCAACACTGTCCAGGGGAGACTGCAAGCAGTGCAGGCCCATCTGGAAACCATTAACAGGCTCCTTGCCTTGGCAACGCAATACCACTTGCTGGAACTGCCATCCCTGTGGGCTTACCTGGCTGCCGGTGTGCAGGGGGGCAGACTCATCAGCCAGTCTCATGTCATTGGAGACGTGACAGTCAGGGACCAGTGATAGGTGTTAACCAGATATTGAACTTTGGCTGGGAGGTTCTCATATATTCCTCTCTTCTTTTATTCATGGCCAACACTGTTAGAAACAAGACTAGATAATAGAACTCTTTCTAGAAAGGACTTCTGGATTTAACAGGCTTAGCTAACATTTATTAAAGTTCCCCTAGCCAGGAACCGTTCTCGGCTCTTTCATTTGTGTTGTCTTATCATTCCTCTTGGCAGCCTTTGAAGTAGGCATCACTCCCCCATTTCACAGAGAAGGAAAGATAAGCCCAGAGAAGTTAAGAAACCAGCTCAACATCACACAGCTGGTGCATAGCAGAGCCAGCATCAGAGCTCAGGTCTTTAACTTCCTATTTTAGTGTCCCCTGTCTTCTGTCACACCATCGTATTTCTCTCTTACCACATAGGCTTATCGTGAGGATTACACAGGATGACACCTGTGAGCCGTGTTAGACTAGTCATGGCTCTCAGTGCATGCTCATTTTCATGACTACCACCCTTTTGGATATTGTTTAAGAAGAGAGAGTAGGGTGGGAGGAGAGAGATTGAGTTTTGTCTCATTGTTTCATATTACTGGGATGAATAGGTGGGTGGAGCTCAGGCATGGCGAGATCCAGGAACTGATACAATATCAGGTCACCAGACTCTTATTTTCCCTATGCTTCTTACCTTTACCTCTTTTTGCATTGACTTCAGTCTAATCTGCTGCCTTTGGGCTTTATCCTCCACACAGTGTGACACAGCGACTATAGGGGTGGAGAAGGGCCATGGGCCCCTGCAGGCTCCTGGCCTTCACCATCCCACTGGTGACCCCAGATAGGAAAGCAGCCCTTCCTCCCAGCTGTCACAGTATGAAGACTCCCAGGGAGGTGCTGTGATTGGCCCAGCTTGGGTCACATGACTATTCCTAGACCAATGGGCTGCAGTGTTTGGCCAAACAGGTGGCCGGCTCCCCGCCATGGCCAGGGTGGTGGGAAGGAGAGCCTCGCCAGAATTGAGACTGGAGTTGGGAGGACAGTGTCCTGAGGAATTCTTGCCAGAAGAAAGGGGAGAGAGGATATTGAACAGAAAAAAAAAAAGAAAACACTGTTGTCCACTACCCTGGGATCGGATGAAAGAGCTGAGTCAACGATACTGTGGTATGAAATGTCAGTCATTCTGTACTGGCTCATCTCTTCAATCTTACAGATAAGGAAACCGAGGCTCGGAAGCATCGTGTGACCTCGTCATGCTTTCACAATGAATTCGTGAGACACCCGGGGCCAGCGTGTGAGTCCCCCGTTCTCCCCCTCACCCTGCGTGGGGAGGAAACTCTCCCAGCGCCACGAGCCTCACCCCAGGCTCTCAGGCAGTGCTGAGAAAACCTGGTGGACAGAGCTGGCGGTGGAAGGGAGGTGATGTGGCTTTAGATGCTGCCTGCCCTGCGGCAGTTCTCAGCTGTCCCCAGCCCACAAGACTCTGTGTCACTTCAGCTCTGTGACATTAGCTGAGTCTGAGCTGGACCGTGTGGACAGAGCCCGGAGCTGCAGTCATCAGCAGGGCCGTGGCCTGGCTCTGCTCCCCGTGGACTCCCCCACCGCCCCTGCGCGCTCCAGCCCTGACTCATACTCTACTCTAGACGCGGGACTCGCGGATGAATGGTGGCGTCTCCCTGTCTTCCCAGGGCTTGGTGGGCTCCGAGTGGAGAAAGCACCTCAGTAATTACACTGCAGGGTGATCAGTTCTCTGACCTCAGAGCTTGGCAGTCAGAAAAAATCCATGTGTGGGGTTTTCACAGCAGCCGCTGTGGCAGTTTCTGGAGATTCGATGTGAGAAAAGCACACGCGGCACCCTCATCATGGCAGGAGCCAGTCATCAGACAAGAAGTTACACAAATCAAGACAAGTTGAAAACGTTGATACTTGATGGGCTCTGAAGAGGAAGTATGTGGTGCTGGGGAATGTGTCCAAGGGACCTGGTTTAGTTGGGGGGTCAGGCGGTCTTCCCTGAGGAGGTAGCGTGCAAGGGGAAATGGAAAGGTTGGAGAGCAGCCAACTGTGTGAGGAAGGGGCATTCCAGGCAGAGGGCAGCATGTGCAAAGGCCCTGAGGCCAAGGGGACTGAAATAAGACCCTGTGCCTCAGGCGGAGTGAGAAGTAGTTGAGGCAGGACAGGCAGGTAGTGTTCCTGAAGCAGGCCTTGGAGACCACGTGAAAGAATTTGGTCTTTGTCTCAACAGCAGAAGGAAACCATTGAGAGGATTTAAGCAGAACAGTCCTGGGGCCCACCAAGATATGGATTAAATCCTGCAGTAGAGGACACTTAGGATACTGTCGGGGGACACTGACACCCATGGGAGGATGGGTTCTATAAATGAGAAGCCAGCAGACGGCCCCAGAGGGGCCTTCTAGGCAACTTGTGCAGCTTTGTAAGAACGCCATGGGGTGCAGAGGGTGGGGCCTGTGTTGGGGGACGAGGGGGTCCTTGTTCTGTTCCAGTAAATGTGGGCTAAAGATGGGCTGTTTTCATTACCAGCCGCTCTAGAGCTTCTCCCCTGCTGTGCATGTCGAGAATCTCCAAGGCGACTGTGTAAGGGCAGTGTGTTCCGGCATAACCGGCCAGGGGAGCGGCACCCCTCGGAGGTGCTTGAGTTGAAGGGCAGCTGCATCTGATCTCAGTGTGAGGATCCCATCCTGGTGGCCTGCAGTCGGTCAGCCTGGGTTAGGACTAGACATAAGGATACCCGTTAATAAGTCCTTATAAGAAACACATCAATGGTCAGATCTGCTGCAAATTTTTGGAGAGGTCCCGGGTTCAGGACAGGGAGGAAGTTCCAGAGTTGGGAGTCTCTTGCCTTCTCTATCCCCATTCCTGTGCCCCTTGTCCTTTTTCCTTGGTTCCTGCCCTGAGAATTCCATGTCCTTGAAATATCCCAGGCTCACATGAGCACCCCGAGAGCTCTAGACAGGCTGTAAGGCACGGATTCCCTTGAACAGGATGAAGTGTTGCCAGAACAAACACATCAGTGTCAAGGCCTTCCCTTGTGTCCACAGAACAATGGCACGAGTGAGGAAGAGAGGAAAGAGAAGGGAGGACGTAACGGCTCCTAGAGGCCTCCTTCCTCTTCTTCCACTGATTTGTTTGATGATCATTTAACAAACGTCAGGCACTGGACAGGACGCCGGGAACCTGGCAGTGCCTGAGACGGACGCAGTGCCAGCTTTCCTGGCACTAGGCCGCACTTATGCCTGGGCAGCATCTAATTCTCCCAACAAACCTGCTTCTGACTACCTCGGCCCTCTCTGGGGAGGGTTGGCCCCAGCCAGCTGGATTTGGGAAAACGCACCAGCCACAGTGTCAGAGGGGCTCGGCTTAGCGATGCAGCCGTGCACCTAAGTCTCTGTGCCCGTTCCCTTCTCTGCAGAAGGGAGACAGCTCCTCCACCTCTGCACAGGCTGGGGGGAGGCTGCAGGGAGGTCCCACATGCCTGGCCTTGACGTGATGCCTTTAACAGACTGGCTTTTGGTTCTCATCCTCTCCCTGCCCCACTAGGACTTGGCCGGGAAATTTCTGATGGTTCGGTTTTTCCCAAACTGAGCAGTATGTGCCTTTTCCCCCAGCTCAACACCATGTGCGATTTAGACTCACAACGAAACCTGATTTATCTATATTTAAGGACTCCTTCCTTCAAAACACCCTGCCAGATAATCCTTCAACTTTGGGAAGCTAACACAGTCTTTTTTAAAAAAAATCCTTGGGGTTAAAGATACTGGACTCAGGCTCAAGGGTCTGATTTGCTTTGAGTGAGGCGGAGTGGGGAGGGGCTCTGGGGCCTGAGCGGGAAACCCGGGCTGCGATGTGGTTCACTGCCTGCTCGCTGAGCACAGCACCCAGCCCTCCCAGCCTCAGCTTCCCGGCCTGTGAAATGGGGGTAATAACTCCTTCCTCCCATGCTGCTGGGAGAATTCAGTAAGGGGCAGAAGCAATAATGAGTGAAAATGCTGGCCCTGGGAAGTGTCCACCTCCCCCCAGCTCTTCAACATCGTCCTTATAAAATACTCAAAGGTCCTCCTGGGAAACTTGCATTCTCCCACTGCCCCTTTGCACCTGAGACCACCCATCTGGTCTCTGGGAGACCCCAGCCGTTCCTGCCCCAGCTGTTTGGCTCTGACTGTTCTGTGGTTAGAGCATGTAGCCTGCTGTTCTGGGAAGTCTCTTTCTCAGGCTGGGCCCCTGGGGAGGGAGCTGATCCCCATTTGGTGGAGGAGAGAAGACAAGGCCAGGGGAGGGGGCTGGGAGACGTTGGATGAATGCTGTGTTGTTATTTTTCAAATAATTCCATGTCTGTAAAGCTAAAAATGTGGTCTGGCCTTACATACTTTATATGTGTGTGTGTTCCCGGTACATTTCCTTCTAATTTTTAAAACCATACGTAACGTCAGGGACATTTAATCCATATGGTTCTGATTCCTTAACACTTAAATCATCCAAATGTTGTTTTGTAGGATCTATTTGCAAATCTCTTTACATAAGCCTTTAACTCACTCTTTCTCAAGGGACTCAAGGCAGGGTCCCTGGGTGCATCCTCCTCCTCTTCCGCTCTCTGCACTCCCCACCTGGGCTGGCCAGATGTCTCGGTCACCTCTGTCCTGGGCACGGCTGCTTAGTCCCTGCCCTCGGGGCTGGAGGGACCTGGTGGGAGAGAAAGACTAGACAGACAGAGGGGTCCACACCGCAGCCCCACCAGAGTTAACCTCATCAAACCCTTTTACTCACCTGTAAAATGGGATAAATAATAAACACCCTGAAGGATTGTTGGGGGAATTAAACAAAGTGATGTGTAGAAAGCCCTTAGCCCCGAGAACAGGGCTTGCCTCCCACAAGTGGAACCTTCCATGTGCCACAGGGTGGTGCAGAGGCAGGGAGACGCACTAGGACTGCAGGTCACACTGCAGGTCTTGAGGAATCTGGGGGTAGCAGCACCAGGTGGGAAACCGAGCCCAGAGAAGCAAAAGGGGAAAGTGCCCATGGGAATGGGGGACTGAGGCCAGGACTGAGCAGTGGTCACAGTGGCCGGGCTGCCAGGAGGTGAGGGACCTGGTGCCAGGAGACACATGGGCAGAGCGAGGGTGGGAGTCTGGGGGCCAGCGGGCACCCCAGGGTGTCCTGCATGTGTCAGGTAGATGGGGGAGGGCCCTAAAGGACCCGACAGACCATGGAAGAAGGGGACCAGGAAGGTGGCCCTCCCAAATGACAGAGAGACGGGTTTTTCCATCTGGATGCCACCTGCCCCAGTCTATCAGAGCACACCCCCAAAGGGCCCCCCACAGGCTCTCCCACCTGCAGACACAGCCAGCTCCTCAGCCCAGAGCTGTGGCCCAACTGCACACAGCCCCCGCCCCATCCCCCACACAGTCTCCCCACTTCCTCCTCCTCCTTCCTGCTCTCCAGGGCATTCCCAAACATTCACCACTCTTTCAAGCGGTTTCCCTGCCTTGATGGCTTTTCCTGGCTTTTCCACTGATAAGCACCTACCCACTCTTCAAAATCCAGCTCAAAAGTCATCTCCTCTGACGGGTCTTTCCGGGAAGATTTGCAAACAGCTGGCCCACCCTTTGTGATTTCCAAGTCCTTGACTGGGCTGTTCTCATCAGGGACTTTCCCTTTGGGACCTGTGCTGCGGGCTGGGGGTGTGGACATGGATGAAAGTCACCCTATCCTGCCGGCTTTCAAAGGCAGAGTGGGATCAAAGACAGCACCTTTAGGACTCTGTGGCCACAGGTGTGAGTCAGGAGATAAGTCCCGAGGAGGATGTGGATGGCCAGTGTGGCACTGTCCCGGGGGCTTCCCCAGGCCAGGCACCTGCTGGCTTGCTCTGAGCTGGACGCCAGCCTCAGTACCACAGAACAGGGTTCGTTTCTCTGGCAATTCCAGAAGGAGCAAATCCCAGACAGAACTGCATCTCTGGGACAGCAGAGCAGATGCTCAGTCTAAAATTAGGCTGCTAACTGCGACTTTATCTGTGCTTCGGGAGCAGATCTGCTTCTTACATCTGCCAGTGTGTAGTAGAGGAAAAGCGGGGCCCCTGCCACCCTATCGAGGCTGAGTGGCAATGGGGACAGCCAACTGGGGGCCTGGCGCTCCACGACCTACCTGTAGTGCTCTCCTGGTCTCATCCCCTCGCAGGGAGGCACAGGGAGTGCAGGGTGGGGAGGGGCCTGCCTCCCACCCTCAGGAGCTGTCCCAGCTTGGGGCTGTCTGGCTGAAGCAGAGGGGGACGGTGATCAGAGAACATTTCTTCCCACCTCTTCTTTGCAGTTCTCACCTCCATGCAGGCAACCTCTGACTCTGTCCTCGCCTGCCCAAGCTAGGCCCTGCTCTCTGGGAAGAGTGGGATCCCTTGGAGGTCTGCTGCAGGGGCCTTCATTTATTTCTCCTAAAGCCACAGTTCTCACAATGGCGTACAAGGTGACGTGTAATATGCCTGACACACTCCACCTCAGGGCCTTTGCACTGGCTGTCCCCTTTGCTTATGAAGGCTTTGCCCTGATAACCACAACTTAATTCTTCACCTGCTTCAAGTTGTTGCTCAAATGTCACCTTCTCAATGAGGTTTACTGTAATCACCTGATTTAAATTCGTGACCCACTTGCCATCCCTGCACTCCTGATTCCTTGACTTGGCTCTACTTTGTTTCTATAGTACCTACCTCCTGCCGTCGGGTTACATAATTCACTCATTTATTCTGTTTCCTGTTTATGGTCTGTCTCTTTCCTCTAGAATGGAAGCTCCATGGGGGCAAAGATTTTGTCCAGTTTGTTCACTAATGTACTCTAAGTTCCTAAAACAGGGCCTGGCCCTTAGCAGCTGAACACGTGTTACAAAATGTACGAATTCAGGGTAGACAGAGGCACCCGGGCCCAGTGCAGCATCCTGCCTTTGCTAAACACTGGTAGTAGCCTCTCCACAGGAAGCCCATGCCCTGGACACAGCGTCCCTCTGCTGGGACTGCCCTGGGCCCTCTCAGGGCCTCTGTTTGCTCATCTGGTAACTGGGCTAATGGTACCTGTCCTGCCTCAGAGCTTGGGATGACATGAAAGTATGGGTGTGACTGTGCCCAAAACTATAAAGAGCTAGCCAAATACGGGTGAAGTACACATTTGTTCAGTAGCATTATTGAGCACCTACTGTGTGCTAGGCCCCACAGTGAGTGCTAGGGGTCCACAGAGGAGTGACAGCTTGTGCCCATCTGCAAAGAGGCACTCCCGGGGATTGGGGCCACAACCAGATGTGAGGGGGTAGGAAATGCCCACTCATTCCATGGGGTTGGAGAAGTGGGACCCCAAAAAAGGAACATGCAGCCCTCCTGGCATCTAAGAGAAGTCATGCCTTAGCCATCTGGGTTAGGCAGGGTTCTCTAGAGAAACAGACCCAATAGGCTAGAGATAGAGATAGAGATATAGAGATAGAGATATAGAGATGCAGCTACAGATAACGAGATTTATGGTAAGGAATTGGCTCCTGTGAGTACAGAGGCTGAGAAGTCCCAGGATCTGCAGGCAGGAGTGCCTATGGACTCGTTCTGGTTTAAGCCTGAACGCCTGGGAACCGGGAGAGCCGCTGGTGTACATTCCAGACTGAAAGCTGGCAGGCTTGAGACCAAAGAAGAGCCGATATTTCACTCTGAGTCCAAAGACTAGAAAAGATCAATGTCCCAGCTCAAGCAGGCAGGCAGGAGGACTTCCCTCTGATACAGCTTTTTTGTTCTATTCGGATCTTCAGCGGATTGGATGAGGCCCACCCACCTTAGGGAGGGTAATCTGCTTTACTTAGCCCACTGATTCAGATATTCATCTAATCCAGAAACACCCTCACAGACATACCCAGAATGATATGTGGCCAACTGCCTGGTCACCCTGTGGCCCTGGCTATATGGAACATGAAATTAACCATCACACCCTCCTCCCCACCCCCAAACTGCTATTGATCCTTCACCTCCAAACCCAGACCCAGCCACCAAATCCACACGCCTGCCTTCCCCTCCCCAGCTCTCCCTGCCACCCTGCTCAGCCCACCAGCCTTGGGGACAGTGCCTCTGCCCTCGGGTTCCCCTGACTCAGCCCTTTCTAAGGGGAACCCAGCCAGGTGCCCAGGTACTTACTGGGACTCTCATCCTCCCAGTTAGAGTTCAGGGTGGGTGTGAGGGCGAGCTGCAGGAAGTCGAAGGGCGGCCTGAGGAAGACAGCACTCAGAGGGCCTGTTTTTAGACGGAAAGGCAGGTAGCTGACCGCGTTAAGAGCCTGGACTTCCTGAAGGATGCATGGAGGCTTCATTTTCAGTTCCAGGCAGAGTGGCAGGTGCTGATGTGTTCCACTCCAGCTGGGGGAAGCACAAGAAGAAAGCCATCTAGTGCCAATTTATTGAGCATCTATTATACTAGCGGGCAAGCATAGATCCTGAGAGCTCTCCCAGCCTGTTGGGGGCATCAGACACAGATATGTTACTATAATGTGATAAATGTTTTGATGGCCTATGCAAAGCAAGTTCCAGGAACATTTTAATTCCGCTGAGGATTGGAGTTGATCAGGAAAAAATGAGAAAAACAGGACAATGGAAGGAAACCTTATAGGATGAGTTCACTAAATAGGCAAGGAAGGTTAATAGGGGAGCTGAAGGGAAGGGTGAATGAGGAGCTAGGAGGGGAAGAAGGACGTTCCAGGCAGACAGAACAGCATGGGCAAAAGCGTGGAGGATAAAAATTCACATTGTGTTCAAGGACTAGTGAGCTGTCCTGCCCCGGCCAGGCCCTTCCCTGTGCATGACTCTAAGTGGGAAGGCTCCAAGGCTGAAGGATGGAGGATTGGAGTCCGTACCTCCTGCCTTGAGAGGTCAGAAGGGCTGCAGTGGGTGGAGCTGAGCCACGCTGGGGCGAGACCACTTCTACATGCCTTTGCTGTTATTGGATAAAGGCTCCTGAAAGTAGCCTTCGAGCCAGGCCCTGCCCCTCCCGAATTCATCTGTCCTTCCCGTGCCTTCAGTGTCATTCACTGCTTTTATCCACTGTTGTCATAGTTATTTTCCATAGAGTGCAAGGCCTCTCTGGAACCAGACTAGCAGCTGCCTGATCCTTCGTGCCCTTTTTGTCTTGCCCGGGGATTCCTCCCTGCCCACCCCTGCCCTACCTGGCCCTTGGCCGTGGGCTGGCCCCATGGGCGATATTAATCACTGTTGGGAGGGGAGAAGAGCATAAGTCCATCCCAGAATTTCCCTCTCCCTCTGCTGCTGCCAGAACTCTTTCTGGTCACGTCTGCTGCTATTACCTTGTGTGTGCATGTTTAGGGGTCTGATTTAATGCTCTTTCCCCCTCCCTCACTTTATGAGCAATGGTAAGGACTAAGTCTTATTTATCATAGTGGCCCCTAAAGAGCTTGAGGTGGGGTGGGGGTGGGGTTCCTGCATCGAGCATCTGTTACATGCTGGCTTCTGTCCTGGACATGTGAAATGACTTTCTCCTTTAATCTCATGGGCTCTTATTTAACCCTCATCATCTTTCCCTGAGATGTGTTATCCTCCCCATTTTATAGCCGTGAAAACTGAGGCACAGGGGAGTTAAGCAGCTAGTAAGTGTCAGGGCCAGGACCTGCACCCAGGTCTACCTTAATCCAAGCTGTAGAAGTTGATGCTACACTTCTGTGCCTTCCTTGGTGAGCACAAAGCCATGGGCAGAGCCAGTGTTTATTGTTATGGATGGTTCTGCAAATCCCTTGGCTTGGGGAAAACCTGTTCTCACAGCTGCCAGGAGAGTGTGGCTTGACTAATCTTGTGATTTCCTGGAGCCCAAGGCCCTGCCTTCCCCACCCATGGCCCTCTGGGCCCTGTGGGAGTCCCCAAAATGCTAGTGAAAAGCCAGAATGAGGCAGTCCCAAGGCTTAGGCCAAAGTCTCAGTCCAAAGTATAGGAAAAGAGGATGCTTTTGTCATTTGGGGAAAACTTGTCAGGAGCTTGAGGCCACCTGGCCTCTTGTAGTTGTTATTTATGGACAGGATGGTCAGAGGGACAGAAATGTGTTGTTCAACATGTTCTGAATACTTGTGACATTCCTGGAGCTAAGATGTCATGCCTGGAGATGAGGAATCTACAGGGGCAACAGACACATGGAGATGTGACTACATACAGTGAGGTGCAAGCCGGGACAGTCTGTACCAAGTGCTGGAGGCCCACAGAGAAAGAAGCAGCCAATGCCACATGGGATCCAGGGAGGTCTTCACAAGGGAAGTGGCCTTTGAGCTGGCCTGGAAGGCTGAGTGGGAGCTGTCCAAGCAGAGATCGGCAAGGGGAACCGTGTAGGGAACAGCATGTGCAAAATGCACTTGGCAGGCTCAGAAGCAGTGAGAGATCCTGTGTGGTGGGAGCCCAAGGTGGATGGGAGGGAGACTTGGGCAGGTAAACCGAGGCTCTGTTATTAAAGGCACTAATAGGTACAGTAGTTTAGCTGGACAGGGACCCACTTTGTCTTAGCAAGTTCCATCTGTGTGGAGAGTGCATCAAAGGGGCAGGCTGAGCACAGTAGCAGGGAGAAGGCTGCTGTAACTTGATGATGGTGGCCTGGCCTGGGCAGCAGGTTTGGAGAAGGGATTCTGGCTTCCAGCGGGAGATGATGGGTACCCCATTAATGAAGATGAGCAGCACGGGATGGGGAGGATTCCAGGTCACAGTATGGGAACAAAGTCACAATTGCCACTGTTTATGGAGCACCTGGTAGGTATGGGTACTATTTTAAGGGCTCTATTACAGTATCTTGTTAAAACTTCACAGCAGCCCTTCAAGATGAGGAAGTCAAGATTGGTGACATTGAGTAACATGCCCAAAGTGACACAGTTAGTAAGTGTGGGACTGGGGTCTGAACTCAACTCTGTTTGGCTCCAAGGCCCAGGCTGTCACCCACAGCATCAGGTTAAGGGCTGAGTTGGGAAGCCGGAGACAGGTCTCAGGCTGGACAGAGAGGATGGGACTGAGTCCGGAGGGTCAGACCCCAGGAGGTGGCAGCCATGAACTGCAAGAATCTCCAGGTGTCTGTCCCAGGAGAGAAGCTTCATGTGTGCAGCAGATCTATGGAGACAGCACCCATCGCAAACACAGACACACACACACACACACACACACACACACACACACACACGATAAACAATACAAAGCACTTGAGGCCAGGAAGTCATGGCCATGGGGATGGGAAATGGAGATAGGGATGGTTGATAAGAAAGTCTAAAACCTAAATATACATAACCCAGAGGGCCCACTGGGCCAGTCACCCATCTCCCCCTTGAGAGCACTCCCAAGAACACTGGCAGTCCCTGGCTCCTTAGGAACATCAGCATAGCGTGTTCCAAAAGTATATCCATAATTTGGTTGTTAGAAGCTGGAAACAAAATTTCACAGAGAAACAGCCTTCTAGATGGCAGATCAGATGCCAGCCCTGCCCTCTGCTCCAATCCCTTTTAGCTTGCGAAGTCTCTATGTGTGATGCTGGCTTTACAGCAGAGCCAAGCCCAGAGTGTGTGTGTGTGTGTGTGTGTGTGTGTGTGTGTGTGTGTGTGTGTGTGTGTGTATCATTTCCATGGAAACAAGTGATCAGCATTTTAGCCTGGGACACCTGAACCACGGTCTCCCTGAATTGTAGCCCTAGAAGTAGAATGGATCTTATTTCCCCATCTTGTGTGCCCCACCCCCACTCCTCTCTGAGCTTGTCAGACAGCTGTGTAGCATTTAGCAAGTTACACTGGGATATTTGTTTACCTGTCAGTCTCCATCCTTGGATGGAGCTCCTAGAACACAGGCTTGTGTGTTGCATGTTCCCAGCACAGGGAAGGTACCTGATTCATGTTTGAGGAATGAAGGAATGTGGGAAGGCCCCCAGGGCCAAGTGCTGGGACTTTCTCAAGACCTGGCCCGGTTACATGCAGGGGATGGGGCTGATAGGAAGTAACTGGCACCTGGCACCACCTGCCTTCCAGATACAGGTTGGAAAAGGTGCCCTGGGCCCCAGGGCTGGGGTGGTGGCTCACAGGGCAAAAGCAGATTCTATGGCTGCTGGCCTCAAAGCAGGGCTGCCAGCCCCCACTTTGTGTCCCAGAGCCCTGAAGACCTTTTGGCCTTCAGTGAGAATTGGCACAAGGATTGGGGTAGGGGCTAAGTCTTGAGGTGGGGATAGGTGGCTTTGGTTATGTGAGCACTCCCTGGCTGACATTCCTGGCTTGGAAGTTGGCCACAGCTGGAGGGGCCTAAGTGGCTTGGAGGGCTTAGGGGAATCAAGCGTGATTGTGTCTGGTGCAATGAAAGTGCTCGATAAATGGTGCTTTCCTTCATCCCTTCCCCTCCACCTTGCAATGGCCAGTTCAGGACTCTGTGTGTTTGAGGGTTGGCATGGGATGTCCCAGGCTGCCTGGGGCCTACAGAGGAGTTTGCCAAGAGGAAGGAGGAGGGAGACAAATCCCAAACCACCCAGCCTCCTGAGCATCCAGTCCAATCTAACTAAGAACCCCACCTTCCATTCCACCCCCCAGCCAGGGACAATAGAACCTCAGCCACAGTTCTGGGTTCTTATAAATTATGCCCCTCCTCTGGTTAATTTGTCTTTGGATTTACCCCTCAGGATCATTTGTTCACTTAACAAACGTAGGCAAACTTATTAGTCCTGGGAAGAGAGAAGAATTAAGATGGAAAGTTCCCAGCAGCTCCCAGTCTGGAGCGGGGAGAGGTCCCCGACAGCCGACTGCACTGTGGGGCCATGGGCATGTCTGCAGCATGCGGCAGCAACTATTGAATTGCCTGTGGCAGCACAGGAGGGTGACGAAGTCCATTGGGAGGGTCAGGTGGGGCCGGGCCACCCCTCAAAGGGGAGGGGGACAGTCAACCTGGGGCAGAAGCAAAGCTGTCATCTGAGCCTTTGTGTCAATGACAAAAAGTCACCCCTAAGGGCAGATGAATTCTAACAAGGCACCCACCGCCTCTGTCTCGGAGCTGCTTCCAGCCAGAACAGCAAGCAGGACAGCTAGCGCAAGATGGGGATGGAGCCAAGGGCAGGGATCTGTCCCAGGGGCAGGCACCCCGATTGCGCTACTCAAGGGAAGGACCTGTATCAAGGGCAGGCTTGATTCAAGGTGTGAAGGACAGCAGGAGTGGAGAGGGCGTTTCAGACAAGGGGAGAGAGAGCCTGTGCAAAGACCTCAAGGAGTGAAAACTGGAGCGAGGCTGTGCATGTGTGGGGGGGGTGCGTGGGCAAAAGGCATGGTGGGCTGAGATGCAGGAGATGCAGCTGGTCAGTGGGGCCTTGCATGCAAGATCAGGGAGTGTGGTCCTTGCCTTTGTGGCTTTGTCAGAAGAGGGATGACCCAGTTAAAGCAGGGATTGGGCTCTGGGAGCTGATGGAAGTTGGGAGAGACAGGGCAGTGGTCATCCACAGAATAGCCAGGAGGCTTGGCAGCTGGTCAGTGGGTCTGCTATTGTGTACCTGAGCATACTGGCCTATGGCCAGCTGCAGTCACACCTGCTTTCACTGCCTGCAAGCCCTGGAGCCATGGCTTCCTCCCCCCCCAGCCCTTGGAATGTAGTGCCCCTTAGGAAGTTGGGGTTCCCTCCACTAAACCTGGAGGTCTGGGAGGGGTCAGTTTGCTCTGACCTGGCTTTGGAGGCAGGGTGGTGGCTCTGTTGGAGGCTGTTGTATGAAGACAGAGAAATCCCCAGGGCCACTAGTCCTGTCCCTTGGGCCCAGATATGCTTGAGGCCATCACTTGGGAGCCAGAGGAAGCCTGAGTTGCCAAGGATCTTCTTGGAAGGCCTGGACAGCGTAGTGGTCAGTTACCCTGTGATCCGTGAATTTTCATAATCCGGAATGAGACAGTCTCCTTAAATTTTGCACCCTAGGCACTTAACTTACCTTGCTCTAGTCCTGGCTTTACCCCTCTTTAACCCCCAGTTCCACGACCTCCTCTTGGGGCTGTTCATGAAGTCAGACAAACCCAGGGTCAGCCCTGGTTCTACTATGGCAGAGGGTTGACCTCTGACAAATCACCTGAGATGTCTAAGCCTCAGGATAGGCATCTGTGAGATATAGATCGTGATGGGGTCTCGAGGTCTTAGCTATTCCACAGACTGGTGGAGGCCTGGATGGGGCTGGCTCAAGTGCGCTTGGTCCTGGCCAGAGCAAGGCTCACAGTGACTCAGACCCAAATCCTGGGATCATGCAGCTTCTGGTAAAGTCAGGCTATTGGGAAGCCCCGGGGTGTCCCCCACCCCCACCCCAGGCCTGAGCCCAGGGAGGCCCCAGCAGGCCCGTCCCGCCCAGAGCTCATTAAAGCGGATTCCCGCGTGGGAAGGCGCGGGCTTCCCGGAGCAGGGCTGGCACCTAGGAGGAAGGTGGGGAGCGCGCACTTCGGGGACTGCGATGGACGCCTGCCGCGCCCGGTGCGGCCAAGGCGTGGCGCTGAGCGGCAGGGCCCCAGCGGCGGCGACCCGGGCTTCCCTGACTGCCCTCCCCGGAGGGCCCAGGAGGAAATGACAGCGCGGGAGCCGGGGCGGGCGCGGAGGGAGGGGCGGCGCCCGGAGTGACACGGCCTGTCACCAAGGAGGCCGCCGCGCAGACCCTCCCCGAGGTCGCCAGGAGCTGGGGATTCCCCAGACGAGGAGACCCTTTCCCAGCATCCGCCAGCCGCGCGCCAGCCCAGCGGCGACCCCGGCCGCGAGGGCATCCCAGGGAGGCCGGCGGCGAGGCCGATGGGGGGGGAGAGGTGCCCCGGGCAGGCGGCGGGGTCCCCGGGCTCGGCGACAGGAAACTCTGGGGACTGAATGGAAAGAAGTGGGTGGTCCGGCCCCTGCGACTTCCCCTGACATCACTGCCCAAATAAGGAGCTTCCAAGCGGCCGCGGGGCGGCCCGGAGCCGCGCCCGCCGCCGGCGCCCGCCCGCCAGCCCGCCCGCCAGCTCACCAGCTCACCCTCTCCGGGCTGGGTGCGGAGCCGTCCCTGCCCTGGGGACCAAGGTCTCCCGTGCAGGCAGCGTGCCCAGTGCCCCCTGTGCACT
>NW_012148052.1:1476051-1531563 GCF_000956105.1 Propithecus coquereli
CGCCGCGGCCTGGCAGCCTCGGAGCGGGCAACCCCGGGCAGGCAGGGGGGGCTGGAGGGAGCCGCGCCGGTGGGAGAGGGCTGGGCGCGGGCGCGCGTGCAGGAGCGCGTCGGTGCCAACTCCCGGGACCCTTGGTGCGAGGGACCCCGGCTTCTCCGCAGTCTGCGGTTGCCTGATGCACACGCTCTCTGCCAGCGTTTCTCAGACACTACTTCTGTCACCACCCTAGGGTGACACAAGCGTTCCCGCGTTCACACACTTCTCTAGCACACTCGCGCCTGGCACAGCCATTGGCGTGCACAGCCTTCTGTGTCCAGCGCAGACCCTCACGCAGCCACGGTGCTCACCCCTCGCGCTGCCGCACGGTGGGACGCGGCACAGCCGGTGGGAACTGCTGAATGGGTTTGGTAGCCCTGGCGGCGCTTCCCCCTGGGGGCCCTGGCAGTTTCAGACTGTCAGAGCCGACCTGCCCCGGGCTCCTCCCGGCTCATTGGGAGTGAGTTCAACTAGCACAGCTCTGGCTCTTCCCGAGCCCCCCTCCTCCTTGCTTGATGGCACCTGGCACTGGGGATGCCTCCTAGGGGGACTGTACCTGGCTTAATCGGGAGGGTGTGGCGACTGGCAGGGAGCTACTCCCGCCTCACAGCCTGGGTGTTTCCAGAGCGATTCCTACTCCGTGGGCATTTCTGGGAGCACCCTCCCGGTCCCCTCTTCACCAGCGCAGGGTGCTTGGGCTCCAGACAGGAGTGCTGGTGGCCGCAGAACAGGTGCAGATGGCATCAGGCTTGGAATCTTGCGGGGGTCTCTGCGTAGTGGCCACAGTTGTTTTTCTATAAAAATATAATTATTGATGGTTTGATGAAGGACATAGGGGAAACTGATAGGGCCAAGTTATGGGTCCATCCCTTGACTGGCTCTAGGCAGCTCCCTTAATCTCTTTCAGGCTGTGTTTTATCGTCTGAAAAATGGGGATGAGTGTCCTCAGAGGTGTGTTGTCAGAGAGAATTGAGATCATATAAGTAAAAATGTTTTGTAAATGCAAAGCTCTGTGCACATGCCAGTTACTGTGGTTTGGATGATTTCTGGGTTGGTGTTTGTCATGGCTCTGCTCTGTGACTTAGAACACCATTTCTGTTCCATCATCTGCAAAAGAGAAGGCATTAGTAAGTGGCCTGTGTGCCTGCTAGCAGATTTTCCCAGCATGTTCTATGGAACATTAGCTCTGAAAGCTGTTCCACGAGTAAAGGTTTCCCTGTTTGAAAGGTTTCCCTGTTTGAAGTATGGCAAATTCTGCAAGCTCGCTATCATCCTCTGGCTAATCACAATCCATATTAGCAAGTCGAAGGCTTTGAGAAGTCCTGCAATTAAGAACCTGTTTAACTTTGTCAAACCCAACATTTTTCTAATTGGGTCTAGCGCCCTTTTCACGTTACACAGGCTTGCTCTCTGAGGAAACAGTGCTTCGGAGGGCTGCCCATAGAAATGATGTGGTGTTGTGAAGTTGCAACCAGACTTTGAGAGCTAATTTCTAATTGCCCTGTCTTAATGGAGAGTAAGCAGAAGCCCAGAGCAGTTAAGTGGCTCATCTGAGATCACACAGCTAAATAGTGGCCCAAGATCCCCCAGAAATTAGTGGTAAAACAGGGACCAGAACCCAGACTCCTCATCCAGTTCTCTCACCTCATTGAATTGTATCCAGAAGTTGAGAGTTCTCTTCTAGAACCAGTCTTGTTGCTTATGTGGGCACTCTGCAGAATATATTTGGAACACATAAAGATGTAAATGATTTATTATTGAATGAATTCAGTAATGATCAGGTACTATCTATGTGCCATTTGTTTCTGGGACTTTAGCATGTAAAGTTCAATGAGATGTGAACCTGTGGTGAAGAGCTCAGTAACGGTACCGCAGTCATCCCTCACACATGCACACGTGCGTGCACGCCTACACACTCAAACACCCACTTCTCGCATGTCTGCTCCTACACATGCACACACACTCACACACCCACTCCTACACACACTCACACACCCACTCCTACACACTCTCACACACTTGATCCTGTACGCTCATTCACACGCATCCACTCCTACACACTCTTGCACACTCGATTCTGTACACTTGTTCACACTCTCACATCTGCTCCTACACAAACTCTCACACACACATCCATCCTGTTGTGTTCTAGGCTGCGGCCAAGAGGCAGTCACGGCAATGGGCATGCCCCTTTGTCCCCATATCTAGCTCCCCAAGATGAGCTCTGAGCATGTTAGAAGCCTTTGCAAGGCCAGGCCAATGCTGCATTTCCTCTGCATCTCCTGATTTCTTCTGTTCTGTTCCTGGTATATTTGCTGATATTGGTCAACTATCCTTTGGTCGTATATGATGGGACAGCTAAAGCTCTGGCTTCTACTGTGCTGTTTGTTTTAATCAGCTGTCAAAGTGCTGTGAGGGCCAGGAGCCCAGCGCCTAGCAGAATGCCTGGCACAGAGGAGAGGTTCAGTAAGCATTTATTGAATGAGTGAGTGAGTGTCCGCTGCCTGCTAAGATGGCCATGACCCAGGCCGACATCCAGGAGAATTCGTTGAACGTGTTTGCTGAGTGCCTGCTGGGCCCCAGACACCGTTCTTGGGATCATAGCAATGAAAACAATTTAATCCCCTCGTTCATGGAGCCTGCATTCCAGTGGAAAGAGAGATAATGAATAGTAATGGACAAGATAAAGCTAAATAGTGATATACACTGTGAAGAAACTCAATAAGGCAGTGTGATGGAGAATGTCAGGGAGGAATGGGAGGAGCTAAACATGGGGCCCAGAGAGTTTGCTGAGGAGTTGATTATTTTTTGATTTGTTTTTGTTTTTTTTTTTTTTTTGAGGCAGGGTCTCACTTTGTTGCCCAGGCTAGAGTGCAGGGGCATGATCATGATCATGGCTCACTGCAACCTCAAACTCCCGGGCTCCATTGATCCTCCTGGCTCAGCCTCCCAAGTAGGCGGACTACACGCATGTGCCACCATGACTGGCTAATTGTTTTTATAGAGATGCTATGTTGCCCAAATGCTGTGATGCCCAGGCTGGTCTCAAACTCCTGGCCTCAAGCGATCCTCCTGACTTGGCCTCCCAGAGTGCTGGGATTATAGGTGTGAGCTACTGCGCCTGGCCAAGGAGTTGACATTTATCCTGAGACCTGAATGATGAGAATGTGACAACCATGCAAAGCTTTGGGAAAAGAATATTCCCAGCAGAGGAACAGTGGGTACAAAGGAAGGAGCTGGGCTGAGGGATCAGGAAGAGGCCACACTGCAGCTCACTGCTGATTCTCTTGCCAGCACCCTTCGGAGGGGGTGACTGCTGACGTTTGATCTGGGACCTAATTATCTTCCTAGTTCAATCAGTAAAGCTAAGCTCGGTGCACACCGGGCTCTGGGGTGGGAGGGGGCGGGCTGCCTCTGCGCTCTCAGAGGGCTGCCCTCCCTACTTTGTCCACTCCCCACCCCTGTAAATGAGGAAAGGATTGGACCCTTAAGGCCCCTCCAAGCTCTACCACTATAGAATTCGATGCCTTGTTTGCAGGAGGTTCGAGACAGTTCAGGTGGTCCATCTGGAGGGATGGTGAATTAGTTGTGCTGCTTCCATTATTAATAACCATGATGTCATACATCTGTGTGGTTCTTGATCGGCTGCAGAGCACTCTCTCCTATTATCCTGTTCACTCTGTGGACCAATCTGCCAAGTGGCAGGGAGGGGGAGGTGGAGAGAGCTCAGACACCGCCACACACAGCCGCAGGCCCACATAGGCCACTTCGCCTCCCTGAGACCCTGCTTCCTCCCCTGCACGGTGGGATTATAGGAGAGCCCAGCTCCCGAGGCTCCCGGTGGGGTGAAGTGAAAACCTGCATGTCAAGGGCTCAGCACGTGGCAGGCCCTTAGTAACAGTTGCTTCCCATTTTACAGATGAGGAACTCAGAGCCAAGAGAGACTGTGACCCTTTTGTCCACTGCTGTATCCCTAGTCTTCCCAGCCCAGGGCTTCAGGTGCCTGGTAGGCTTTTACTAGCTTTGTGTTGAGTCGATTTTCCTAAGGTCACTAGAAAAGGGCAGAGCTAGGACTCAAACCCAGGACTCAAACCCAGGACTCAAACCCAGGACCCAAACGTTGCACTCCAATGTTCTTTTCATAAAGGTCACACTGTTTGGGAATAATCGTCATGGTTAGCAAAGACGAACCTTCACAGCCCATTTGTGGAGGATCAGAATTATTGTTGCGTTGTTAAGAATCCTAGAATTGTAAGATCTCAGGGATTTGGAGGCCTGGTATTCTTTGCAAACCAATGAACAAATTTCTTAAGAAACATTTTGGAACCTTCCAGAAGAGGGCACAGATGTGAGAAAATGGTCTCCTGAGAACTGAGCAGTGGTTCTTAACCAGGGGTGCCCATCGCTGTCACCTGAGGGCTTTCAACAGAAGAGCTCCAAGCTCCACCCTGATCGACCAGAGCTTCTGAGAAGGGCGTGAGGACCTGTGGCGAAATGCCCTGGTGTTAGATGTTCGGCCTGGGGATGAGAAGCCAGTCAGCTGGGGGCCCAGGAAGTCAGGCAGGGCTTCCATCTGCCTCCCATTTCCGTCCATGCTTTGCTGTGACCCGGACCTGCTTGTCCCGGCTCCACAGCAGCCACATGGTAGGACACGAGCTATGGAGCTCCCCAGACCTGCGTTTGCATCTCCTACATTCTAGCCATGCACCCTGGCCAAGTCCCTTTACCTCTCCTCAACCTCGGTTTCCTCATCTGCGATACAGCAATGTTCATGCCTACCTACAGGTGGTCGTGTGGATGACAGGAGACCTCCTATGTCAGATATCTCATTAGGTATCTGTGCCTGGCATGTGGCAGCTAAATAATAAGCAATTTCAGTTATTATTGTGAAAAATGAATGATCATTAAAACTGCAGTCTTGTGAATTGGCTACTACTAAAGGGGTCAATAAAATGGACCAGTTTGCCCCAAACACCGGCCTTTTGGGAGGAGGGTACACTTCATGTCGTAAACACCAGTCCTCGGGTGGAAGAATGACCAGCTCTTCCCCGCATAGCTGCAGCTCTGGTGGAGAGCTGAGGGCCGAGTGGGGACCAGCCCGGCCTCACTTGCCACGCCTCCGACGGATCCATGGGCTTGGAGAGGGGGTGTGAGGTGGAGAGGCCATTGGTGGCCTCAGTCTTGCCCTCACCTTCGTCAGCCTGGTCTCCTGTCCCCGAGGCTAACATGTGGGGGAGTTGGGAGGCAGCACCCAGCTTGCGGTCACCTCAGCAGGTTGGGCTTCTCGCCTCACTCTGTCATTTATTCATTTGGTCAGCAGTGGATTGAGTCCTTCCAGGGGCTCAGCTGTGGCCTCAGCACTAGGAGAGAACCTGTGTCCTCAAGCAGCTCCGAGTCTAGCAGGTCCCACCGCCCACTAGCCACGTGGCGGTGGGCAGGTCGCGTTTCCTCCCCAGGTCTCAGTGTCCTCAACTCAAGAACGGGATCACTCTGGTTACTTCTCCAGAGGAATATGTTGTCGTTTTGAGGACCCAGCCCTCTCTGGAGTGCTGTCTGGGTTTTGGGGTCTCTGAAAGAGCGGTTGGGCAGAGGGAACAACAGCTTCGTTGCCAAGAGGGACTCGCCTCTGACTCTGGTTCTGCCCCTACTTGCTGTGCAGTTTGCTGCATCTTTAGTTCTCTGTGTTTTTTCCTTGCTTATAAAATATGGTTCGAGCACCTGCATTGCAGGGTGCTGTGACTGTTAGGTGAGGTGATAATATAAAGCACCTGGCTGTCGACAAATGTGACCCCTATTTCCTTTCCGTCTGGCTCTTAGCTCTGCCCTCTTGCACATTGCTGCTTTTGGAGAGTCGTCCCAACCCGTCGCTGCCCAAGTTCAAACACCCAGGGATGGTCAGGTGTAGGCAAACAGTCAGATTGGAGCTCGAGGGAATAAGCACATGTCCCTTGGTGAAAGGTGGGCATGGGGGAGTGGTTTCAGCCCACAAAGGCATCGGGGCCGTGGCACAGAGCCGCAAGTTCTGGATTCTGTCCCTGGACCTGCCACTAAGTCACTGTGTGTCATTTGCCTGTCCCCTCCCCTCTCTGAACTGCAGTGTCCTCATCTGCAGCGGAGTTTCTTCCTGCTCTGAGAAGCCTATGGGCCTTTGATGTGCAGCTGCTGCGTGGGTACAGTAACGGAGCGGACTGGCTGGGCGCGGGGATTTTACCAGCTTTTTCAGGCCTGGACTCCGTCGGAATTGATTGTGTGGGGAGGCCAGCAGACAGGCTCTGGACAAGGAAGAGACTGTGGTTTCTAATTGGTAGAGCCACTCATGGGAGAGGAGGCAGGAAAAGGAACATTAATGGTATGAAATTAAATTAAAAGAAAGGCATTACCTTTTTTTTTTCTTATAGAAGACCCAAAGGGCTCCAAGCCACCTGCTTCCCAAACAGCTTTTCTCTTCTTGAATTTAACAGTAGGTTTGGGTGTAAAGAGTTGTTTTCAGGTCACCAGGGTGGAGGCAAGAGCTTGCAGAGTGAAACTGAGCATGCAGGCCTTTGGTGAGCAGGTATCTGTTGGGCACTCACTAAGTGTCAGGCACTGCTCTGGGCACATGGACACAACAGCCACCAAATCGGCCCAGAGTCAGTGCTCTCTATAAACTAGTGGAAGGGTGCAGGCTACGAACAAAGGAACCCCGGAACATGTCATGTGTCAAATGGGGTCATTGCCATGGAGAAGCATAAAGCGGGGTGAGAAGTTTGAGAATGCCAGGGTAGGAATTCAGGGGCTCTTTTATGTAGGTGGTCAGAGAAGTTATCACTGATAAGATGACCCATGGGCATAGCCATAAAGGAATAGACTAATTTAAGGAGAATTTCCTTTCTCTATGGGTATGTGGAAGTCTATGGAAATATCTCATTGGAACCTGAAATGGTCACTTCAGCCACACAGCTCAGACTCTGGGCTGTCCTGCTTAGAAACAGTATACCGAGTCTACTTCAGGAGAGTTGTTACAGCAATAGTAATGGTAAAAACAGCGATCAGCATTGGATAGGGCTTTAAGCTTTCAAAGCGCCTGTCCAGGCCGGGCACGGTGGCTCACGCCTATAATCCCAGCACTCTGGGAGGCCGAGGCGGGCGGATTGTTTGAGCTCGGGAGTTCGAGACCAGCCTGAGCAAGAGCGAGACCCCCGTCTCTACTATAAATAGAAAGAAATTAGCCAAACAACTAAAAATAGAAAAAATTAGCTGGGCATGGTGGTGTGTGCCTGTAGTCCCAGCTACTCGGGAGGCTGAGGCAGGAGGATCGCTTGAGCCCAGGAGTTTGAGGTTGCTGTGAGCTCGGCTGACACCAGCACTCACTCTAGCCAGGGCAACAGAGTGAGACTCTGTCTCAGAAAAAAAAAACAACAAAGTGCCTGTCCATGCAGACTATCTCACTTAGCACTCTCACGAGGTAGGAGGTATTATCGCCATATTGCAAGTGAGGAACCTGAAAGCTGTGGAGTGACGAGCCCAAGACAGTATGACAAGTGAGGGACAGAGAGACACTCAAACCCAGACTTGCTGCCCACCGGACACTGCGTTTGTCCCTGCAGGGCAGCTGGGATCCACCACAGTACCCAGCACAACACCTTGCGTGCAGCAGAGCAGCGGTCCCCAACATTTTTGGCACCAGGGACCAGTTTCCTGGAAGACAGTTTTTCAGGGACCAGGATTTGCAGGTGGAGGGTGGGCAGCAATGGTTTCAGGATGATTCAAAATCGCATTACACTTACTGTGCAGTCAAACCTCTCTGCTAACGATAATCTGTATTTGCAGCCTCTCCCCAGCGCTAGCATCACTGCCTCAGCTCCACCTCAGATCATCAGGCATTAGATCCTCATAAGGAGCACCCAACCTAGTTCTCTCGCATGCGCAGTTTACAGTAGCATTTGCGCCCCTACGAGAATCTAATGCCCTTGCTGATCTGACAGGAGGCGGAGCTTATGCAGTGATGTGAGCAATGGGGAGCAGCTGTGAATACAGATGAAGCTTCATTGCTCACCCGCTGCTCACTTCCTGCTTTGTGGCCCAGTTCCTAACAGGCCACAGACCAGTACCAGTCCGCAGCCTGGGGGTTGGAGTCCGCAGCCTGGGGGTTGGAGACCGCAGCAGTAGAGGATGAGACCTATTTCTTGGAAACAACAATAAATCCACAGACTAAGGAGATAGGATGACTACATACCATGTGGTATACTGGATTGGATCCTGGAACAGAAAAAGGACATTAATGGAAACACTGGTGAAATACAAATAAAATCTGTCATTTAGTTACTATTAATAGTAACATACCAATGTTAATTTCTTCATTTTGACAAATATACCTTCCTATGTAAGATGTTAAGATTAAAGGAAACTGGGTGGAAGGTATATGGGGTCTCTGTTCTATCTTTGAAGCTTTTCTGTCCATCTAAAATTATTCCAAAATGAAAATTTTATTTAAAAATAAATGAATGAGTCCACATACACTCCTTCTAGCTCGCCTCCTCAGGGTTGCTTAGGAAAGCCATAAAGGGTCATTAAGTAATTAAATCTCTGCTGCTGGTCACCCCAAGCATGTGTCCCCAAGCTGCCTCTGTGAGAAGGAGCAAAGTTATAAAGCACTAGTGCCTGCATCCACACTGTCAGAGGAATGTTCTCTTGGATACGTCTTCTCCAGGGACTGCTCCCAAGTGAATTTCAAGTATACCATATAACCTATATTTTAGGCTGTGCCAAGTATGCCCTTTGTGTTTGGTGGAAGTTCACCAACTCATTTTCACTCGATGCTGTAACAGACAGATGGAGACCTAGTTTTATTTGTGGAGCTATATCATGTGACTATCTGAGTCGTAGTGACTAATGGCTAGGAAGGAGTAGCTGCAAGGTAGTGAGAACAGTGTCAGAGAACTTGAAAGGCCATTAAAAGTAATCTGGTTTTCTGGCCAGGTGCGGTGGCTCACGCCTGTAATCCTAACACACTCTGGGAGGCCGAGGGGGAAGGATTGCTTGAGGTCAGGAGTTCGAGACCAGCCTGAGCAAGAGCAAGACCCCTGTCTCTACTAAAAATAGAAAAATTAGCCAGTCGTCATGGTGTGCACCTGTAGTCCCAGCTACTTGGGAGGCTGAGGCAGGAGGATCTCTTGAGCACAGGAGTTTGAGGTTGCAGTGAGCTATGATGATGCCACTGCACACTCTAGCCTGAGCACAGAGTAAGACTGTCTCAAAAAAAAAAAAAAAGTAATCTGGTTTTCTTTTACAATAGAAAACATTTAGGCCTAGGAAGAGGTGTCTCATGGAATGAAGGAAAGAGATCAGGGCCAAGGGGTTCTGACGTTTGGTGCCTGATTCCCCATTCACAAAACAAGTGAGTTGGCTTACGTGAGTCTCTGGGGACCCCCCTGCTGAAAACCACTGAGCCAGTGATTGGTCACTGTGCAAGGGTTGAGCCACACTGCTTTGCCTTTCTGGGAGACCTGGTCTCCTGCTGCTTTTCCAAGGGCTGTGGCCATTCCACACATTCTTGCCTTGGCATGCAGGCATTTGGTGTCTCCCTGAAATGTAGGAGGAGCAAAAGATGCTCAGGGGGGGCAGGAAACCATCATCTTGTGTCTATTAGAAAGTATCTAGTATTTAAAAGGGTAGGCAATCCACTCCAAGATGGAATCTTTATTTTAAGCAAGCTCTGATCTTGTGAAATAAAGAAGTCCAGCATTTCCCACTGTGTGTTTGTAGAACACCAGTGCCATGGGATGCAAAGGTGTGTTACAGGGAGAAATCAAAGTCCTATAGCCAAGTACATTTGGGAAAGTTTAAAGGCCCTTATGCTACAGGACTTCTTGGAGTCTATAACATGCAAAAGTACATTGGAAATCTGCAAAAAAGTATGTGTGTGTGAGAGTGCGTGTGTTATGAATGTGCGTGTGTAGAGGTGGGTATTGTGGTGCGGCTTTCCAAGACTGATCAGAGAACAAATATATATGCGTACACATATACACACATGTATATATATGTACACACATGCATATATATACACACATGCACACATATACACACATGTATATATACACACGCACACATACACACGTGCGTATATATACACATATACACACATGTATATATACACACATGCATATATACACACATACACATGTGTATATACACACACGTATATACACACATGCATATACACACATACACACATGTATAAATACACATGTATATATACACACATACACACGTATATATACACATGCACATATATACACACACATATACACATGTATATACACACATGCACATGTATACATACACACACATGTATATATACACACATGCATATATACACACATACACACATGTATATATACACATGCACACATATACACACATGTGTATATATACACATGCACATATATACACGTGTGTATATCCACACACATATACACACATGTATATACACACATATACACACATACACATATGTATATATACACACATGCACACATATACACATGTGTATATATACACACACATGTATATATACACACACACACATATACACACATATAGAATAGCTGGACCTGAGTTCCATAGAAAAACATTTGGGAAACACTAGAGTTATCTGAGGTCAAAGCTGAAAAAATTAAAGTGAATAAACAATGACTCTACAATTTATTTCTTCATGTTTCGTTAGTTTCAGCATGTCAAGTTCTCACGTTTTTCCTATTTTGTTAACTTAATTTCTTTTTCTTCAGAAGAAAAATGGCACGCAAATGATGCTTCTCCCTTCCCTCCGTGTTGCGCTCATGGAAGGCAGAAGTATTGTGTGTGTTCGTTGAGAGGAGAGTAACCAAGCTCATGTGACAAATCAGTGGTGGGTTCGTAACCCGGAAACCCACATGTGACATGAGTGTTTTAGGAGCTAAAAAAGAAGCTCATTAAAAAAATGCCACTTAAGCCCAAAGCCCCACCGTGGAGCATGGTTTCGCACACAGGGTCCCCCGGTACTTGCATCTGCACGGGTGTGTTTGTCGCACTGAAGGGCAGACGTCTTTCCTGGTGAGTGTGCCTGTTCGGTGGAAATGCCTGGTGAGGGGAGCACACCCTTGGATTTGATGGTGATTTCTTCCCCCCACTCCTAGTCCCAACTTCTCACTGCTTCCATGGTGCTCACAGGGAGAGGCGTGTGAACTGTCTGGCTGGCTCTTTAAAGCCCTTCCCTTCCTGGGCCTGGCCTCATCCTCCATTTTCCCCGACTCCCACCTCCGTGCTTAAATCCTGCCGCCTCCCAGATCCTGCCCTTCACTCCTCTGGGCGCGTCCTGACGAATGTCGGTGTCCCAGCTGGGCGGCAGGGTCCAGTTCCATTTTGCGATTGCCTCTTGTCAGACCCTGAACCTCAGTTTCCTTACCTGGCATATGAGAATACCCAAAGACTCCACAAATAAAGGATAAATTACATAAAGGGAAATTTAAGGGAGAATTTTCTACGTGGGTTAGATGGCAGGGAGTATATGGAGAGGCTTCAAAAACAACTAATTTGAAGATGAAATGGTTGGCTTAACTAATCCCTCAGACTCTGGCCTGTCCTTCATCCAACGTGTGTGACCTCAGACCAGCTACCCGAAGTCTCCAAGCATCCCTTTCCTTGCTATAAACACGGGCTGCTGCGCCTACCTTTCAGGGCTTGATTCAATGCTGTGAGGTTTGTGGGGAGCCTAGAGCAGTGCCTGGTGCACAGAAAGCTCTGCATGATTATCTATCAACTAAGAAAAACATGCCCAAGTTTAAAAAATGTGTGAAAGATATCAACAGGTAGTACACAGATGTAAAAATGGCTCATAAACATATGACTAATGCCGAAGCTACTTAAAAGCAAAGGATTATAAATTAAAATGAGATTATTTTGCCTACAGATAGCAAAAATGTAAAAAAAAAAAAAGAAGGTCTAGTTCTGGCACGGGTCAAATGGTCTTGGGAGTCTAAATTGGCATCAGTGAAATTATAAATGCGCATACAGTTGTCCCTCAGTATCCATGGGACTGGGGGACTGGCTCCAGGGGGACTGGCTCCAGGATCCCTGTGGATACCAAAATCCTCAGATCCTCAGGTCCCTGACGCGAAATGGCATAGTGTTTGCATGTAACCTCTGCACATCCTCCCATGTACTTTAATCATCTTTACATGCCTTACGATACCTAATATAATGCCTACATATCACTTCATTCACATGAATTCAACGTGGTACTTGGCATGTGGCAAATTTGAGTTTTTCTTTTTGGAACTTTGTGGAATTTTTTTCGCAAGTATTTTTGATCCATGGTTCTTTGAATCCATGGGTGCAGAACCCACAGATACACAATCCACAGATATAGAGGGCTGACTGTACCTACGTTGATCCAGCAATTCCCCAGCAATAGAAAAATATATGTACACAGGCTGGGCATGGTGGCCCATGCCTGTAATCTCAGCACAGGGCAGGAGAATCACTTGAGCCCAGCAGTTCGACACTAGCCTGGGCAACACAGCGAGACCCCATCTCTACAAAAAATAAAAATAAAAAAAATTAGCCATGTGCAGTGGCATGCACCTGTAGTCCTAGTTACTAAAGAGGCTGAAGCAGGAGGATCACTTGAGCACAAGAGTTCGAGATGATAACGAGCTATGATCGTGCCACTGCACGCCAGCCTGGGCCACAGAGCACGACTCTGTCTCGAAAGACAAAAAGAAAAGAAAAATATATGTGCACAAAGATAAATATGTACAAGGGTGTTCCCTTGTAGCATTGTTTATAGTAAAGAGAAATGGGAAATGACCTCAATGGTCAGTAGTGGCAATGCCTAAAACATTCGTACCATGGAATACTTTGTGGCCATTTAAAAAGAAAGAAGTGAACCTACAGGTCCTGACATGGGAGGATATTCAGAACATATTCTTAACTGGAGAAAGGTTTCTGTGTGATATGTTTAGTACAATCCCATTTTTATACAGAAAATGTTAAACAGTTAAATGTGTGTGCACATGCAGATATGTTTCTGTGCTCATGGAAACAGCCTGAGAACATTCTCGGTGAACTATGAGTGGTAGTTTCATCTGGGGAATAGGATTTGGGAAGGTGAAGGAGGGCTTGTCCACTTTTTACTCCACATGTACTTTAAATATTTATTTATTTAAAAAAAATTTCTTTTAAATAGAGAAAACAAAAAAAAGCCCAAGAAAATAAAAAGAAATGAAGAAAAATCTCTAGAGTACAGGATTGTTGTGAAGATTAAATGAGATAATAAGACTTGACAAACATCTAACACAGTACACAGTGCCTGACGCTTTGTAAGTGCCCAGTAAATGCTTACAGCCTCTTTTTCCTTCCCCTGGGGGGTCTGTGCCTCCCCTGCCCCACCATGTCCGGCCCACTGTTTCTCCCGGACCAGGAGATCAATAAACATGCAATGGTGGCTCCAGCAGTGTCAACACGCTCGCATGCTGTGTCACCACCCAAGCGCCTGCCCTCAGGAGCTGCCATCAGAGAACCCTCCCTTCTCCATCCCCGGCAGTCCTCTGGGCTGCCATCCTTTACTGGGTGTTGCCCAGCCACACCTCCTGTCTTCTGAAAAGAACCTCGCACCATCTTGCAGGATGGGGCCACCTTTGTCACCACCACATCTTGAGGGTAAATCTTAATAATTCGGGTCATTTCTGCTCACTGGTTTGTTTCTTTTCTGTTTCCGTTCACGGCCAGGCTTTCCCACCCCCGGGGATGTGGGTTTTCCTGGTTCCCTTCCCCCACCAGCTTCCACCTGGCCCTGATGAATTCCATCATGCCTGCTTAAAATCATTTTACTTCCAATTTGCTAATTTAATTCTAGTCTTACAGAATTTTGGCAACCCTGCCAAACCGAGTGCCAGATGCAGATTTAATGAGCATATTTTCAGTTCGTTCTTTCCTGTCTTCATGAAGATGCTGAAGAGAACAGGGTCTGGACCAGTCCCCGGGGGACTCCGTCCCTGGAGCCTGCCTCCCGTGCTTGACCCCGAGCCACTGGGCATGCCCCTCCAGCCTGGTCTCTCCCCATCTAACGGGAAGAGCTCCTTGGAGAAGGAAGCTGTTATTGCATCATCCTCCCAGTCTTAGAAGCCCCAACCCAGTTCCCATCATTTGGACTTCACAGGAAATGTACTTGGAGAAAATTACTTTTTTCCTCTGGCCCATGTCTTCCAGCAGCCATGTGCAGCTCAGCAGCTGTTCGAGGATTCATCTATTTAACAAACACATACTGAGCACTTTCTAGAGGGATTTCTCCAAAGTGTGGTCTGTTGCCTACCTGCAATAGAAGTACAGTGGGGCTTGGGGACATACAGATTCCTGGGCCGCGCCCCCAGCTGTAGAATCAGACAGTGGGATAAGGTGGGGCCTGGGACGCTGCAGCCCAGAGGATCTTCCTGCCTCCAGCACTTCCACAAGTGTTACCTCATCTCAACTCGTACCAACCCCGCGTGGGAGACATTTTTATCAAAGAAGTCGAGTGGCTGGCTTAGGGCCACAAAGCGCTGAGCATCAGAGCTGGGACTCTGCTTGAGGCTTTTGATGCTAAATACAGGGCTCTTTCCTCTCCCCATAGCAGCAGCTCAGGGTCCAGCACTGTTAGCCGTGATCCCAAAATTACTGCTGGTGACTCGGGTCCAGAGCAGGTCTGTGCCTTCTCGAGCTCACCCACTGAGGCCCTGCTGTGCAGACAAGGACACAGAGACCCTGAGGCTGAGCTGCCAGGCCATCAGGTGAGCCGTGCTGTAGAAGCAGGAACCAGGACCCACACCATACTGGTCTCTAAATTCTAAGCCAAGCGGTGCAAAGGGCGGAGTAGAGAATACCATGGATTTTCCAACGCATAGGCAAGAGGAACAAGTGGGGCTATCTGGCTTCAGTGGGTGAGGCCTTGCCTTTGGGCAAGTCACTTCCATTTCTGAGCCTTGGTCTTGTCAATGGTACACAAGGACGGGGTTGGCTACAGCCAGTGATCTCTAAACTTTTTTTAATAGTGGAACCTACCCCCCATCCCCCTGACTTCTTTTAAATCCAAATAAAATCTTACACCAAATCCTAGTATATACAAAGAGACAAAATTGGAGACGTCTTCAGCTGCTCAGGGCTTTATAGGGGGCAAATTGGAAACATGTCATTTAGCATTTATCATCCGTCCATCGGCTTTGTGTCTCCTCCATACCCCCCCACCCCCAGGTGTGACATGGTCAGGTTTTGGGGTCTGGCACACAGGGTCCAGTCTGGCTCTGCCACTTTCTGGCTGTGTGACCTTGGGCAAGTTGTGTCCCTTCTCTGGGTCTCAGTTTCTTCTCTGTAAAATGTGGATGATGGTAGTTGAGTTGAGAAGATTAAATGAGCTAGTGCAAAATACTTAGCACGGTGCCTAGCATGTAGGAGGTGTGTTAACTCTTGTTTTCCTTTGACAGAATAGGACTGAAGACATGAGAAATTAAACAATCATGAAGGAGATTTCTTAGGGCTGTAGAGACACGCTGTCCTATGAGTGAGTGGTGTGGACAGTGAGGCCTGGGCATTTGCTATTCTATGTATTTCAGCAAATTTTTTAGTCCCTGCAGTGGGTGAGATCGTGTTCTAAGAGGAAAACTTGTAGAAAGAGGAGACTTTGGGGGAGGCGGGGTTAGAGCCCAGCTTCCCAGATGGGACTCCCGGGGCAGGAAGGCTGCGCAGGCTGGCAGGGCTCACCAGGGGCAAAGGCAGGGCTGGGAGCTGGGCACCACCGGGCAGGGGTCCAGTCACATCCCAGAGGCCTGAGGAAGGGGCAAGATCGGAGCATCATGGGCTTCTGCCATAAGAGACCAGGAGTATCCAGCAGATCCCAGTATTTGGTGGCAAGAGGTCAGAGAAAGAGCAGTTAGGACACTGTAGGGAGCTGCAGCTCAAGGGTGTGGGGCTGGGGAGGAGGAGGAGGAGACTCCGAGCTCACTGTGGTGGTGCAGAGGTGTGGGGGCCCAGCCCCAGCCCTGCAGTCGTCCCCCTGGGGCAAAGCCATGCACCTATGTTCCCCCACCTCGAGCCAGGCTGCCCAGGGAGAGCACCTCTCCTCCAAGGCCTCAGCAAGCCCTGGAAGGGCGTCCCACTCAGAACCTGCTGGAACCTCCTGTGTGGCGACGTGAGAGTGGAGCGTGAGAGCGAGTGCAGCCCTGAGGAAGGGGAGGTTTTCCGTTTAGTGCACTGTGGAAAATGCCTGTGCCTGGTTCAACGTGGAAACATGATGAGCTCTCCAAGGGCGCTGCGTGCCAAGCAGGCAGCCAGGAGCCGAGGGTGAGTGTGTGTCCGCTGCCTCGCCCTGCCCCCAGCCAGCCCGCCTCGCGTCCAGGGCTGCCTTGCTCCTGAAGCTCTGCGTGGGGGAGATGTGTTTCATGCGGGGTGGCAGGTGGAATAATGCCCCCCACAGAGATGTCCGCATCCTAATCCTGGAACCTGGGATTATGTGAGGTTACATGGCACAGGGGAACTACGGTAGCAGGTGGAGTTAAGGTTGCTAATCAGCTGGCCTTAACATAGGATGATCATCCTGGATTTTCTGCGAGGGCCCAGTGTAATCACAAGGGCGGCCTTTAAGTGTGGCAGACAGAGGCAGAAGAGTCAGTACCAGGGCGGGGCAATGTAGAAAGACTGGACTGGCCCTCGATGGCTTGGACGGGGCCACGAGCCAAGGGATGAGGGCAGCTTCCAGAGTTGGAAAAGACAAGGAAACAGATTCTCCCTTGCGGCCTCCAGAAAGGAACGCCGCCCTGTCAGTACCTTGATTTTAGCTTAGTGAGACCCTTTTTGGACATCTGACCTCCAGAATTCTCAGATAATAAATTTGTTAAATTAAATTTGGTGGTAATTTCTTGCGGCAGCCTTACAAAACTAACATAGGCAGCATAACAGGGAGGCCGAGACAGCAATGGGAGAGGTCCTCAGAGGCCCCAGAAGCAGAGGAAAACTGTGGACATGCTATTTTGCTTCACCTCACTCCGACCTGTGCTTGGCGCCTCACTCTCAGGGGTCTCCTTTGGCCAGACACGCTACATGTAGGAAAGTGAACTGAGACCCCTAGTAGAGTCTCCTTAGCCAGGAATGCTACCCCACCCCCCTCCATAAACCCTCCCGCTAGTCAAGGCTCCTATCCCGTCCCCGCTAAGCCACTGCCCCCTCCCCTTTTGTGTGTGCCACTGCCAGCTGAAGCTGGTTGTGCCCACACTCATGGGAGTCGGGATCTGTGTCACCTGCTGAAGGGATCTAGACTTGAACATGGGGTGCCTGGGGTTTGCTCCTGGCTCTGGCACTTGCAAACTCTGATTCTGAGCCAGTCACTTCCCTCCTTCCTCCTCCACAGGCCAGAGGTAAACAAGGCTGATGCCAAAGCCCTTTGAAGGCTCCCCAGGGAAGCATCGCTGCCTGGGTTGTTTTTCTCTCCCAGAGACACAGTCCAGGAGCAGTAACTCCTCTCCCAACCTTGGCATATGTCACCCACCCTGCCTCTCTTCTTCTCTCCTCGCTTTACTGAGCACTTCCCATACGCCCAGGCCTGGGCAAAACATCGAAAACCAGGGTCGGGTCACCGGTGAGGTGGGCAGGGTGCCCAGGGTACAAAATTTAAGGAGGTACTCCCTCTCGGGGTCATGCAAATGTGGCACAGGAAGTCTAACCCTGCACCCCATTTTATAGATGAGGAAACTGCGACCTAGAGGGCGGAAATGCCTTGCTCTGGGGCACACGAGGAGCTAGTGGTAGAGCTAGGGACGGATCTCTCACCTTCAGCTCCAGGGCGGGTTCACTCTTCTTCAAATTAAATGCGTGAGTGAATGGCTGGATGTATTTGTTAATCCAGCACGTATTTATTGAGTGCCTCTTCTCTTTTAATACTATGCCGGGGGCTAGGCTACAGCTTGGGAACAAGACAAACAGGGCCTGATCCTCCCCCAAGAATTTATATTCTGCGAGGAGAGAATAAGTAATTATGCAATTAGTTATTTAATTACAGTGGTGATAAATGCTATGCAGAGGATGGTTGGAAGCCATGTGTTGTGAATGGTTGTGCAGGTTGTACACTGCACAAGTGCATGTAGAGGTCCTACTGTGGGGCCTCTGTTAAGGAGTTTACAGTATAATTGGGAAGACAGGATCTGTATGTCCTTGAAGTAACCAAGTAAGCAAGACTGTGGGCAACACGTGGGGGAGCCCGGTTGGGAAAAGGGCCTGGAATTGCAACCCTACTTTTCTTCTAGGGCTCTGGGTGGTGGTCAGATCACATGCAGTCAGCTCTCATCTAGGAGTCTCAGAGAAGGATCCCTGCAGCCAGCAGGGCCTGGGAGACCAGGAACAATGAGACATTGCCCTGTCTTGTAGGGTAGAGCTTCTGTTGTACTGGATCAGGTTCAAAGGCCTGGAGGCCTGGGACAGGATAGCACAATGGGTTGGAATCTTCAGAAATAAAGGCGTCTGTGCCTGGACAGAGTCTAGTGCTCAGTAGTGCCTGTTCTCTGGAATGTTGGGCCTGCAAAGAGCCTGGCTTCTAGGAATGAGGCATCCCGTCAGCCCACCGTGAGGCTGGGAGCACCACACCTCTGGGCGTTTCTGCATGCATGAAGGAAGCTCACGGAAAAGTGCGGGAGATGTGTGCTGTTGTTTCATTACAGTATCCCGTCTGCCTACCAGGTGAGGCCAGCTCCTGGCACAAGCACCTGGGCCAGCTGTGGTGTAATGTCCTCAGGCCAGTTCCACTTCTCCCTCACACTAGCTGGGGGACTTTGGACAAGGCCCTCATCTCCCTGAGCCTCACTCTGCAAAATGAGAATGATCAAGGCCTATATCATCCAACTATTAAAGTCAAAAGAAAGAACAGATACCCGGGTGTGTTTTAAATCCCTAATTTATATGGACAGGGAAATTGCCACCAAATAGGGACATTCCTTCAAGGATCAGAGGGGGATCTAACTGATATTCCCAGAATTAGAGACGCATCCTGGTTTTCAGGAGGAGCAGAGAAAGACATGTGGTTCTCTCTGTTTGTTTGTTTGTTTTCTTTAATTAGGAAGAATTATTTTGGCTGATAAATAAATCGACCACTTGACAGGGAGTTGGAACAGAAGGTATTCTTAGAGATGGGATCGTTCAGGTCTTTGGTTTGCTGGAAGGGGAAACTGAGGCTTGGAGGGGAACGTGATTTGTTCTTGGTCATAGGGCCTGTTAATGGCAGTGCTGTGATCAAATCCCAAGTCCTGTCCACCTGCCCTCCTCCCTCGTACTGCCTGGTAGTTCTGTGAGTTTAGCTATTCAAAGAACAATAGGTAGAGACAGCCTGATAAGGTGACAGGGGGGTGGTTCCGGTGAGAGACAGAGGATGGGAAAAGGATAGGAAGGTGGGCACGGTCTGGGGAGGGGGTGAGCTGGGTGGGTAGAGAGGAAGGCAACAACACGGGAGATCTTGGCACAGAGTGGCCAGAGGTGGAACATCCTTCAGATTCCTTCCCCTCCTTCTGGAACTGCCCCAAAGCCTCCGCCAATCTCTAAGTTCCCAGGCTGACACAAAGGCAAGCATCTGCCCTGCTGACTGCAGGCCGTGAGGGCTTCCTGGGGCTGCAGCGCAGACAGAGGGATGCCAGGTACCCTGGGAGAGCCCTTTCTCTATGCAGACTGCGGACCTGCCAGTTTAACAAATTCATCTGTCGCCTGGTCCTGGAAAGTGAGGTCCCAAGTGTGGCGATGTCAGGGCAACACCCTGGAAGGCAGGCCGTGGTGGGTGGCGTGTTTATTCATTGTGATTTATCCACTCATTCATTCCGCATGCTTTCATTGAGGGCAGACTGCATGCCAAGCACTGTGCTAAGCACGGGAGGTACAGACAGTACGTGTTGTTCTTGCCCTGAAGCGCTCCCTGTCTGCAGGGAAGACTGACATGCAGGAGGAGAAATACCACAAGGCAGTGTGCCTGGTGTCAGGGCAAAGCTCCGGGCGGAGGGGTAGGAGCATTGGAGAAGGGAGAACCCCCGACCCCTTCCTAGGGAGTCTGAGTTTCTAAAGGCAGTCATCAGGCGTCACAAGTGGTTAAGGAGCACCGTGGCCTAATCACAGCTGGGATGCAGAAATGCCACTCTGGGCAGCATGGAGGGGAGACCAGAGAAGAAGGGGGTGACGTGGGGAAGCCAGGTGGGAGGCAAGAGATGCCAAAGCCTGGGCCCAGACAGTGGCAGTAGGGTGGCGAGAAGCTCGTAGGCTTAGAGACACTTAGGGAGGTAGCTCACTGAGAACCTGGTGACATGTGCAAGGTGGGGGATGAGGAAGAGGAGAAGTCAGTGCCAGCTCCTGGACTGCTCACAAACGCCCTGATGCACAGCCCCCATGCTGAGATTCAGAGTCTGGCCCTGGACAGGCCTCCTGGTGTCCTGGGCTGTGGGACCGAGCAGTGGGGCCCGGGTGGGGCTGGAGCTAGGAGCTCCTTGGGGTTCTGGCTGCCAGCTGACACCCCAATCTGCTGCGTCTCTCAGGAAGAACCAAGAAGAGCATGTGGATGCTGATGGGCTGTAGATTCTTCTTTCCCCTGTCACCCAGGGCTATTTGAGAGAACTCAGTGTTTATTCACTCACCCGTTGCCGCCAATTATGTTCAAGGTGCTGTGAGTGACACGGATGAATCACACACATCCTAATCCTGTCCTCAAAGATCACGGGTTTGTCTGTGATGCCGACAGAGCGTGTGCATGTACTGTGTCATATTCCACACACACAGGGAGGGGAAGGTAAGCGCCACAGCAAAGAGACCAAACCTGTTAGTGAGAGATCACTTCTGGCCGGAGAGGGTAGGGTCATGGAGGGCTTCGTGGAGGAGGTGGTGCATGAGCTGGGCTCACATGGGCTTTTGTGGGTTGGATTTGGCCACAGTAAAATGGAGGAGAACATTCCAGACAGAGAGAGAACTGTAAAGAGGCATGAAATCCCTGAGCACACAGTCTGGCGAGCGCAGGGGTTTGCAGGGGAGAGCAGATGTCTGGGGCAGCCTGGCGTGTTTGGGAAGGAGATCACAAGCATAGACGTCACTCTCCAGGGGGACCCGGTGAAGGAGTTAGAATTCGGGACAGGGAGCGACATGGTGAGAGCTGGCTGTCAGCACAGTCTATCTGGCTCTACGGACAGGTGGGCTGGGCAGGGCAGTTCAGACAGACGCTGGTGTGTGTGGGTCTGGGTGAGAGCACGGACACTGGGGTCAGAGCCAGGGTGGTGGCGAAAGAGGATTTAAGCATACTTTCTGACACGTATTGAGGCTTTGGGCAGGCACCGTTCTAAGCACTTTGTGTGTATAAACTGATTGAGTCCCCCCCCAAATCCAGCCAGGTAGGTGCTACTATTATTTCTGCTTTCCAGATTAGTTCACGGAGGCCCAGAGATGCTAGGTAAATGCCCTGCCCGTGGCCGCATAGCTAGGAAGTGGGGGAGGCGGGCTTCAAACCCTGGAGCCCATGCTTTTAAATTCTCTTAGGTCTCACCCTAAAAATGTCTTCCCCAAGGGATTGAGCAGATTAAGAGTGACCCTGCCAGGGTCGGAGCTGGCTCAGAGGGCTGACCGCGGGCTGCAGGTCACCCCCTGTGAGTTGTGACGGGCCCCACAGGACCTGCTCTGGTTCACCGGTTCGAAACCGGAGCCCGCGTATAGGTGGTGACAATGTAAATAACTGATGCAATGGAAACTTTCTATGGAAAAAGGTACCCACTCAAACAGCCACAAAGTCCAAAAAAAGGAAGAACACCACAGCAGACCAAGTGGGCCCTGTAGCAAGCAATTTCCTTTGGCACAGCCCTTCTGTCTGGCTGACACTCTGAACTGGTGGGGGTGGGGCGGGGAAGGGAGAAGGACAGCACTGGCGGGAGTGGGGGCAGGCTAGAATCCAGACCAGAAGCTCCGCTGGGTCCCTGGAGGGCCCCGGCTCACCAGGCTTCCCCTCTTAGCTAAGGAGGCAGCTGTTGTGGGGGCAGAAAGCACTTCTCCCTCCAAAAACACACACCCCGTTATCACAATCTTCTCAGTAGGCAGTAATTACTGCACCCCCACCCCTCCACTGGGGACTGAGGTTCTGCAGTCTCTGGGATCTCCCGAGGTCTCAACTTGCTTTTCTGTAAATAAATGGCAGCAATTTTCTTATGGGATCTGGTATCTTCTTATTTTAGAAGACACAATAATTGTAAATATAAGTAAAGCTAAACAATTGAAAGTAACCAGAAGAGGAAAAGGGAGACGGTCTCATTTTTTGGAAAGTTGACTCTGTATGATTTAATTCTTACACTGGCCCAGGGCATGCACTATTGTTCCCATTTTAGAGATGAGAAAACTGAGACTCACAGGTGTTCAATGACTTGAAGAAGGCCACACAGTGACTAGTTGTGTCCAGTTTTGTGTAATGCCAAAGCCCTATCTCCTTCTGCTATTCCAGGCTGTCCACATCTCTCTGTTTTCAAAACCTCAGTTTCCTCAGCTATCAGATGGTGATGATGGAGCCTGCCCATGGCATTAGTGTGACAATGAGACAATATAGAGGCAGCATTGGCACATGGTAGGCACTCAACACATGTTGGGTTCCTTTCTTACCCCTGGCTTCTGTCTCCACAAACTGGGCAGATGTTATAAGCCTTCTTGGGGGGAAGCAGCTGAGGTTTGGGGCTCCCTGGGCGAAAGCACTGCAATCACCTTTTTGCCTGTCTTGCTAACTAGGTCTGTAACACCCTGAGACAGGGGCCAGGCCTTCTTCACCTTTGCATCCTAGCGTCTAGCTCAGTGATGGGGAGTGTCTTGTCAAAGGTCACTTAGCTGGATGCAGCTGGACCTCAAACGTGGGGCAGTCCTGTGGGCTTTCTCTGGTGCCCAACGAGGGGAGAAGGTGTTCTCTCTGTGCCCCTCACGAGACGTGGCCTGCTCTGGCAGGAAGCGACTCCCCTGGCAGCTGTCGACACCTTGACCTCAAAGTGCAGCTTATCTGGTCTCCGCTGCTCCTTCTCTTCCCCCTCCAAATTCTCAACTCCTGGGCTGGGCCCTCCATACCCCAGCAGGATCTCCCTTCCTTTTCCCTTTAGTGCCTGAAAACCATGAACATTTCTTCTGCATAATCCCAATAAATGCAGAATTTATGGGGCAGGATCTTCCTGCCTGTCACTAAGTGGGATCCATTGCTTTGCACTTGAACTTCCTCTTTCTGTCCTCTGTACAAATGGAAATGTCTCACCATCCTCTATTTTTAAACCTCCTGCTTTTCCTGGAAAACATTTCCTAGGTACCCTCAAAGCATATCTTGTCCCTATCGAAGACTCTGAGCTCCTTTGCGTTTCTCTCTGCCTGTTCTCCTTGTTGAGGACAGCTCACTCACCCATGAGTCAGCCACCATGTGAGTGAGAAGCCTCTCGTCTGGGGAACACAGCCAGGGATCAGGGAGGATCCCAGAGCAGTCTCCCGACTGCCAGATGCACGTGACGGCGTTCTCAGGCCGAAGCCCAGGCATTTGAAGCAGAGGTGAGCACCCCAGGAAAGGGAGATCCCGAAAGCTGACCACGGGGAAGAGGACAGGGAACCTCACAGAGCCGACCCCAAGCCCCGAAACAGGAGCCAGAGGGAGGAGAGACTGAGAGAGAGAGGGAGACTTGGAAGGTCTCCCACCATAACCAAAGAAGGGCATGGGCATTTATTGAGTGCCTCTTGTATGCTAGGCCCATGCTAATCTCACACACACTTTGTCTTATCTGACCCACATGACAACCCAGGGAGGGGTGATACTCTTCACTTCTGACTCATGGGGAAAGTGGGGCTCAGAGAGGTTAAGTAATTCAGCTGAGGTCACACGGCTATTAACGGATAAAACCAGGGACCGAACCCACATCCTTCTGGTGATGTCAAGCTGACTCCGTGCTGTCCCACGCTCCTTCCGTGGAGTTGGGTAAAAGAGGCATGCCAGCGATCCTCCCTGTTCCCTCTCCCACTTGCCAGTATCCCAGTGTAGTCCACTGGGATTATTCCATATGATTCTGCCATGTGTGTCCCAGTGGCTTGGATTTTCATGTTTTCTTATTGGTGCATAGACCACAATAGTAAATAAAATTGAAAATAGAAAGATTCATGCCACAGGTGCTTGCCCCAAGCAGATTAAATTCAGCTTCTCATGTGCTGGCCCCGTGGCCCCGTCTACGGATGTCCTGTTCAGAGTGGAGGCGTGGGCTGCGTGTCAGGAGAGTGGCTGGGGGCCTCAGAGCCAGTCTTCCCCTCCTCCTTCTCAGGGATCCGGATGTAAGGCCCAAAGGCTGCTCCCCCACCGCCCCGGGCTCCTCACCAGCCCTTGGAAAGTAGCTGTGTTGTGACTTGCAGTGAGGCTGGTCCCTGCAGGCATCTGAGGTTTTTCTTTAACCCTTCATCAGCTGCAGTGATGCCAACCCCTGATGCCCAGGCCAGATGTGGGGCTCCTGCCACCTGGTAGCAAAGGCCTCGCTGTGGTGCTTTGGTGGGAGTGGGGAACATAAATGGGCCTGCAGATGTAGCCCTTCCCTATTCAACTGTTTTCTAAAAGGAAGACAGTATATTTTTTTAGAGACAGGGTCTCACTCTGTTACCCAGGCTGGAGTACAGTGACGTGATCGTATCTCACTGCAATCTTGAACTCCTGGGCTCAAATCTTCCTCCTATCTCAGCCTCCCTATTAGCTGGCGCTACAGGCACGTGCAACCGTGCCCAGCTGACTTTTTATTTTTCATAGAGATGGGGTCTCACTGTGTTGCCCAGGCTGGTCTTGAACTCCTGACCTCAAGTGATCCTCCTACCTCAGCCTCCTAAAGTGCTGGGACTATAGGTATGACCCCGCTGTGCCTGGCCAAAAGACACTTGTATATCACTTTTTTCCATTTTTTTATTGTGGTAAAATACACATAACGTATAATTCATCATCTTAACTATTTTTAAATGTACAATTCAGTGTTATTAAACGCATTCATAACAGTGCGTACCCATTACCACCATCCATCTCCATGACTCTTCTCATCTTGTAAAACTGAAGCTCTGAACCCATTAAACACTAATTCCCCATCCCTCCCTGCCCCCAACTCTGGGCAACCACCATTCTATTTTCTGTCTACATACTTTTATATCATGTTCAAATTATAAAATTGAACAACATGCTTACTGTAAAAAAAAAAAAAAGGAACAGTATAGAAATATATAAAGAAGAAAATGCTCTTTCCAAACGTCACTCTCCGTACAGTCCCCTCTAGGAGAAGCTGACAGCTTGGTATGTATCTCCAAGTCCTGTCTCGTAGTCACAGCTGCACAGATGTGTGTGTGTCTATGATTTTGCTTCTCTCCGTGCTATTGAGAGGAAATACGTCGCCGCTGAGAGTGCGGGCTCTGGGGTCAGACAGACCAAAGATTCACCACTTGGTCAGGCCTCTGAGCCTCTCTAGGTCTCAGGTGGAAAATGGGGACAGCAGTGGCGCCTTCCATCCCATCCAGCAGGCTGTGAAGGGGAACGGTGACCAAGAGTGAGAAGTGCTGAAGCTTCTACTCTACACATAGACAAAGTCATAATGAATCTCTATGACTGCTAAGCGTCTACGTTTATCTTCAAGAAAAGTTATTGTCCCATTCCTATTCCATTAGGTGGATTTATCGCCATTTACTTATTAAACTGATTCCCTGCTGATGGATATGAAGGCCGCTTCCATCTTCACTGTTAAAAACAGTGCTGCAGCGATCATCCACACGTGCAATTTGTGTGTGTTTGCGTGATGATGTGTGTGCACACCTGCAAAGCTGCAGAGTCAACATAAATGTTGGTAGATACGCTAAAAAAAAAAAACAATCTCCTAATCTACTCCCTACCAGCAGTGTTTGAGAAATATTCTTTGGCTACTCTTTCTTTCCAACACTTGATGATAGCAATCATTTTCTTCTTTGCTAACCAACTGGGGAAAGAAGATACTGACTCTTAACATATGTCTGTTAATATTAAGGAGGCCATATCTTTTGCATATCTTTATGAGATATTTTTATTTCTTAAATGATGATCTGTTTATGTCCTCTCTCCATTTTATTGACTACATGCCTTTTTTATTGTTTTGTGGATGCTTATTGCATATCATGGATATTGACTCATTTTTATACATATGTTGCAAATATTTTTATCCCATCTGTCATTTGCTTTTTACCTATTGATGGGGTCTTCTGTTACATGTAGCACTTAATATTTTCGTGTGGTCAGATTTATTAATCTTTTCTTTTAGGAGCACTGAGGTTCAGTTCAGCATTTGCAAGTTATTTTCTAACACTGAATTATATAACTAGTTTAATAATTCTGATATTTTCCATGTATTTGCTTTTATGTTATATTTGTATCACTAAACTGTATACATTTCTGTATGTAAAGTGCATGTATTCTACTTAAAATAGCATCCTCCACCTTTCCTCACTCTACATCCCATTTCGTTGCTTAATTTTCTTTGTGACGCCTACCGCCGTTTGCCATGTCGTCTGTTGTACCTGCTTGTTTGTTTGTGGTCCCTTCCCCTTGCTGGACTCTCAGCTCCACAAGGGCAAGGAGCTTTACTTCTTTGCAAACTGCTGAATTCCCAGGGCCTGGAACAGTGCCTGACACAGAGTAGGCCCGTAATAAATGCTTATTGAATGAATAGACACCCATCCGGTTGTCCTAGTTCTTTTATTTAAATAATCCATTCTTTCTCTGCTGATTTGGAATTCCATCTTTGACATCCTTTTCCTGTTTCCTGTAGTTATTGGGGTCGACTTAGGTTTTCTCCTTCTTCTCCAGTTTTGCAATTTATAATTTTCTACAAAATCATCAATTTTTTAAATTCATTGACATAAAATTATAAACTAAATTCTCTTAAATTTTTAAAAATCTTTATGTATATGTTCACCTCCCCTTTCTGAATGCTTATTTGTGATCCAGCTCTTTAGGGCAAGTCAGATGTGCAGTGATTTGTCCATTTCGTTGGTCTTCTCAGAGAACTGGTTTGTGGACTTCTATTTCTTCTGTTGTGGTTTTTGTCATTTTCTTATTCATTTTTCTTTGTTTTCTGTTTTATTCACTTCTTCCTTCTAGGTTATTTTGGTTTATTTTGTTCTTTTTTAGCTTCTTGGGTTATATGCTTAATTCGTTTAGCTCTAATCTTTCTTATTTTATCATGAAAGCATTTAAGGTTCGTATTTTCTCTAGTTGCAGCTTTGGTTACATTCTACAGATTTTGAAAAGTGGAGTTCTCAATGTTGTACGTTTATAATTATCCTACAATTTCAGTTTTTCTGTCCTCTTTGATTCAAGAGCTACTTAGAAAAGCATTTTTAAATTGTCATGTACATAGTTTCCTTATTTCTATTTTTTGCTCTTTGTTAATTTCTACTTCTATGTCATTAAGAACTGAGGCTGTGGTCTGTACAATGTGTGCATTTTGGAATTTGAGATTTTTCTCGCAGTCTAGTAAGACGACATTTGAGAAAAAGGTGTTTTCTCTGTTTCTTGAATATATGTTAAGTTAATCTTCTAACTATGTCTTCAAATCCTTCATATTCTTATTTGGAGATTACTTGCACCATCAGTTTTGGGTAATAATGCTCAAGACATTTACTGTTCTTTCTTTACCTTGTCTTTGTGGTTCTAAGAATTTCTTATTTCAAACATTTTGTTGTTCTGTTATTCAGAGTGAGATAAATGTTCTTGATTTTTGTGTCTTCTTGGAGAAATAGGCCCTTTAGCAAATAAAATGTCCCACATTAGTCTATTTAACATTTTGCATTTTGTCTCATATTAACATTGACTTTCTTGCATTCTTTTTGTTACCATTTTGCCTGTTGTGTCTTTTTACCATTTCTTTGATTGCAATCTTTCTTTGTCAATTTGTTTTAAGTGTGTTACTTCCAAACAGCATAGGGCTGGATTTTTTTTTCTTCTACCTAGCCTGGTCTCTTGACTTAAAATAAAGTAATTTAATCCATTCACATCATTGTATCATTAATATGTTTGGCCTTACTTTTGTCATCTTATTTTTTGTCTTTTGTTTATTATACTTTTTTTCTTTCCTGCTTGATTTTTCCTTCCCTAACTCATACTAAATTAATTGAAATTTCTTTGTTTTTCCCCCCTCCATAGACACAGTGGTTTAAAAGATCTGCATCTTATTTTTCTTCTAGAAATGGTTAGTGTTAAATAAAAAATACTTCCTTATTAATGTCAAGAATTAAATGGTATCTAATTTCCAACAAGATGTGATCATAATTGTCAACACTAGTTTAGATTTGACTGTACATTTTTCTGCTTTTGTTATTCCTACTGTTTCTTGTGTATCCTGTCTTGCCCTTTCTTGAATTACTTATGCTGGTACAGATTTTATTTTGTTGGAGTAATTCCTTGAGTAATTTTTTTTAAGAAAAGATAAGTGGGCGGCACACTATTTTAGTACTCTCTTTGGCTTTGAGGCTTGGCTAAGGAATGGGTCTAAGGGTTTTAACCCTTTTTTCTCAAAGCTTGGAGGTCTTTGTCCTGTTGCTCTCCAGCAGTTAATGATGCAGATGTTAAGTCCAATGTCAATTTGATTCTCAACATTTTTGTAGAGACTGTCAAATGCCAGCTCCCCAGATATCAACACAAGTTGTTGGTAAGACAAAGCTGAGTGTATTACTCACCTGGTGGAGAGAGAGCATCACCTCCACAGAATTTTGACATGTCCCGAAAAAAAAGGTGAGGTTGGGTGCACTAAGGATAGGAAGTTGCCTTTGGCGTGGGTGTGTCAGTGTGGAGGCTTGATTAGGGCTGCATAAGGAACATGATACAGTAAGCCAGGACTGATGGAAGTAGTGAGGTGAAGGATTTTGAGACAAGGCGGGAGATTCAAAGAATCTTAGGGTGCCAGTTGTTGATTGAAGAGTGAATGGATCCTTCAGGAAGTTTCTGTAATGAACAATCAAGCCCTTTGCCAGGGCTGGAGGCTCCTGGGATAGTCAAAGCATGCAATTGAAGACAGCAGGTGTGGGGGTAGGTAGGTGGTTTCTGTTCTCTGTACCCCCCAACCCCTGCCGCCAACTCCCACTTTGGTCTCTTTGGAAACCCAGAGAATTCACTCTTTTTCCTCGGTTTCGGGAGTTCCCTCCAGCCTGCCCTGTCACGGGTCCTGCCTCTGAACCAGTTTTGGATGTTTGGCAGGTGCGCCCTCCCTGCCCAGGCTAGGTGAGGCCAGCCTAGTTCTGATTAGATTTCCTGTCACTCCCACTTGTCTATTTTCCCCTGGACTTTCCGGCCAGCTGGTGCTACTGTGGATCTGTTCCTATTTGTACATTTCAGTGGCGTTTGGGGGAGAAGAAAGAGGTAGACAAATGGGCTCAGTTTGCTATCCACACCCTCAGGTGTGTGTGACATTTTCCGGTGACCTGGACATGGGTGTGGCAGGGAGGCTCTCAGACCTACCATGGAAGAGAAGACTGGGTACAGTTGGTGCTCAGGGGACACCGGCCTCATGCCCGCAGCTCCTGCAGAGGTCTCTCTCCTTCCTTCCACCTGGTTTGTCTTTTCCTTGAGCCTAGCCCCTCATCGTGGCCGCACAACCCACTGATTAAAGCCATTCCATGGCACGGCCACGTCCAAGTCGCTTCATCTGTCCAACCCTTCATGCTCTGCCCCTGCCAGCCCCTCCCTCAGTAACCGTCGCTGCCCCTCACCTCCAGCCGAATGGACAGCATGCAATTTCTTGAACATCCTGGCCATTTGGGGGTCCTCTGCCTTTTCCTACACTACTCCCGTTGTTTGAAATATTCCCTCTCTCTTTTCTCTCTCTCTCTCTCCCCTCCCTCTCTCTGTCATATTCAGACACTCTCAAAACTGACTAGCCCACTGTGCTCCCCTTGAAGGTAGGGACTGAATCTTTGCCATCTTTTATCCCTGGTACCTACGACCTGGTCTGACGCCAAATAGGCACTGAATGCACATCTGTTAAATGGATGAACCAAATTAGGTGCTATAGAGAATTGTTCTATACTAACTGTGTGGATGCCGTACTAGGGGAGGTAGAATGAATCAGACTGACCCTGCCCGAGCTGTGTGCAATCTAGAGGGGCTCTGAGCTCACAGAGTCTCTGCGCACAGTGGGCGCTCTTAAGGAAAGGCACAGCAAATGTGCTCTGGGTACCCTGGGGAGGCAGGTCCAGATTTGTGGGAGCTGGCCAAGCCTTCTGCATGGGGAAGGGAAGTAGCATTCCAAGCTGAATAAACTGCCTGAGCAAAGGCTTGGAGGTAGGAAATTGTGGACTGTGTTTGTAGAAGAGCATGTTCTGAGAAATCGGTGTTTCTACACCGGGAGGAATAGAGCACCACCACTTGGATTGATAACTGTGATGTACTGCAGGGCCTAAGGTCAGATATCTGGGGGCGATGGAAACCCGCAGAGGAGTGAAAAGTTTGGATGGTTTGGACAACAGAATCGGGAACTGATAGCCGGGACTCACAGAGCAAGGCCCACCGCTCCACTGTGTGGTGGTGTGACGCTGCCCCGGGCTAGGACGGGCTGGCTGGTTCCACACGCAGCAGGTGCGGCGGGAGGGGACGGCAGTGGGGCTTCGGTGACCTGTATGTTCTGTAGGAATCTGGTTGCCAAACGCTGACTATGCCAAGGCTATGTTAATAAAAGGCATGGTGCCCAAAACGGGAAAGGCGACAGTGCCCAGACCTGTGTGCAGGTTACCCCAGACCCAGATTATTGGGCTCTGAGATAATATTCACAACAACTACGTGGGTCATACCAGGCATTGTTCCAGGCCCTTTGCATGTACCACAGACTCAGGAAGACCCTACGAGGTACTTGGCCTTCTTAGACCCCTTTCTCAGGCACAGCAAGGCCAAGCAACTTTCATAAGTAGAAGGGCTGGACTTGAACCCAGGTATCCTAGCCCTAGACGCCACATTCTCAGCCATCCCGCCACACTGCGTGGAGCAGGCAGACCAGAGCATAGTCCGAGGAGAGTGCAGCGTGGATACGACATGCCACACCATGATCGACTAAAACAACTCAGGCTTTGTTTATGAAGCCCTTTCCCCTGAATGTTCTTATTTGGTCCTTACAACAGCCTAGTAAGTTGATGGTTAAAAACTGATAACTGACACTCACTCATTCACCTGCTCATTCAGCAACCATTATTGGGCTCCTGCCCTGAACCAGGCCTCCCTCAGCCCTGGATACTTTTGTTCAGTGATTTGGGAAGTACAATGTGCTTTTAAGTCTATTACTGTATCTAATTCTCACCCCTGCCCGTCTAGGAGTCACTCTTACAAGTTGTATTAGTTTTCTCTTGCTGTGTAACAAGTTAGCTCACATTTAGTGGCTGCGAACAACACCCATGTGTTAGCTCAGTTCTGCAGGCCCCAGGTCTCGCCCTGAGTGGCTGGATTCCCTGCTCAGGGCTGAATCAAGGTCTCGGTAGGTGGGCTGAGTTCTCGTCTGGAGGCTCTGGGGTACATTCTGCTTTTGCAAGCTCATTCAAGGTGTTGACATAATCCAGTTCCCCGCAGCTGTGGGACTGAGGTCTGGCTTTCTGCTGTGCCCTCAGCTCCTGCAGGCTGCCCGCGGGTCCTTTCCACCAGCCCTTGGTCTTCAAGGCAGCGAGGGCACGGCGGGTCCTCCTCCCGGTTCTATCCCTCTGACTTCTTCTTCTGTGACTAGCCGGAGAAGACTCTGCTTTTAACGGGCTTTCATGATTAAATCAGGCCCAGATAACGACCCCATTTTAAGGTCAGCTGTATGCCCTATGACATGACCTCACTGTCCGTGGTATTTACAGTTCTCAGATGATGCAGGACCTGTGCACCAGGGGCACAGGAAGTCTTGAGGGCTATCTTAGAATCCTGCTGCCACGCCGGTGAAGAAATAGAGGCTCAGTGTTGGGTGCAAGGCAGGGGGACACAGGCACCTGGCCCTGCACCAAGAAAAGCTTGGGAGGATTTGGGGGCTTGGGCCTCCTGGGACCAGGCAGAGGTTGTTCTGTGACTAAAGAAGTGGACCGAGAAAGCTCTTTGACTGTGTTTTTCAACCATTCCCTGCAGGATTCGAGGCACACACCCAGCAGCCTCGACCTAGCTCATGGAGGAGCCTCAGGAGGCCCTGGCCAGGCAAGCCCTCCCCTCCAGCAGGAAGAGCGGCGCGTAGGAGGAGGGTGGCCGCTGCAGGAGTGGACATGAACGCTGGCTTTCAAAGGGAACAGCGTTTCAGTTTTGGTCATCGCAAGTGGTGCCTTCAGCACAGGTGAGAAACGGGCTGTCGCTGGTGTGCTCTCTGGGCGCGCCATGCTGGTCTTTTCTGCATGAGCATGCTTATGTTCTTCCCCTTAAAAACGTTTTATTGTCACTATTATTATTATCATTGCCTTCCTTGAGCCTCTGTGAAAGCTGTTCTAGGAGTGCTTGACCTTCCTTGGGCAGGAGTAGGGACCTTGAGCGCCAGTGCCTGGCCACTGCTCCCCACGCCGTCTCCCCCAAAATGCAGTCCTGCCTCCCAGTTCCTCAGTTTCCATTCTGTCCTGGCAAGGGACACGAGAACTCCTCTCAGAGGACCACAGCCTCCCCACAGTCCTGTCGAGCCTGCCCTCCAGACGGCCAGGGCTCCAGCCTCTTCCCTCCTCCCTGGTGAAGGCCCTTGCCTGAAGACCACACCACCCGCCCCCGTCCTCCCACCCGCTCCCTGGACAGAGGGCACAGCGGGAGTAGAAGACCGAGCAGCTCTTCAGGGCCCCCCACCAGCCTCCCGTGGTGAAGAATCGAAAGGTTGTCAGGTTTGGAGCAGTGGTTCTCAGAGTTACAAAAATTCCAATTCCAGGGCCCCAGCTCCCGAGATACTGGTTGAGTTGGCCTGGGGAGGGCCCGACATCAGTGTCTGTTTATGTATGTTTTCTTAGCTCTTCAGGGATGTGTTGTGGTTTCAGGTTAGATGTTTAGGCTGTAGTTCAGGTTAGGCGAGAGGTGTTAGAAGCTCTTCGGGTCAGGAATAAGTCCTTGGATGTTTTGTCTGGTGTGGAGAGCCAGAATCTCCCAGGGGGCTGGGGATAACGGAGAGGTGCCTGTTATTTGAAAAACAAATAGGTCCCTGGCCTGGCCCATCCATCTGTGCCCTCTGGACCAGACTCTTGGGGGCTGGGGACACAAGAATGTGTATTTTGATCCTGATACAGCCAAGGTTTGGGTACTCTAGGGCCTCTTCCTGGGGTTCTGGAGACACTAATGCTATCCTGGGCTTGGGGCTGTGGGCTGTGATGTCCAAGAGGGCATTTCCCAGCCTGGCATGCCATGAGCAGCGGCTCATCCCCTTCCTTCAAAGCAGTTTTCTCACTATATGGAGAGGGGGACGGGGCCACAGGCATCCCTCAGAGATGGCATCACTGCAGCTGCCTGGACATGGGGCGGCTAGGCCTGGGCTTCTGCCCACCGCCCAGAGGCACCACCCGGGCCCCACACCGGGCCTTGACCAGGGTCCTCCTGAGGAGGTGAAGGAATCACTGTCTGGATTCCAAGGAAGAACTGGGCATTTGGGCCTCACTTGAAGAGGGATGCTTAAGGGTGTAGGCTCACCCTAGTTGAAATCCCAGTGCCAGCACTTACTGGTTTTGTGAGGCATTTGCTGGTTTAAGAGGTAAGTTGCTCCATCTCTCTGTCTCATCCTTCTCATTTGTGAAATGAGGCCAGCAATGGTACCTGCCTTCCAGGGTTGCTGTGAAGAGACAGGGAAGGTATTAAAAAAAAAAAATGAATGTTGCCAGCCACACAGCAAGGCCTCTCCAAATGTGAGCAGCCCTCCTGACTTATGTGGGCAGCTGGGCCACCTCCCTGCCCTCCCAGTTGCAGCCCTGTGACAATCTGCCATATTCTACCCTCGGGTCCCAGCGCTGGGTCCCCAGAGTCAGGGTGACGCAAAGGGACCAGCACTGCTGCACACACAGCCTGGCACTGCACAGACAAGTCTGAGTCCCTCACAAACCCCGGTGAGGCTGATCCCATTGCCCCTGGTGCGCAGATAAGGAGACTGAACACAGAGAGGTTCAGTAATTTCAAGACAGTCACACAGCTAGTAAGGGGCAGAACCTCTGGCTACAAAAGACCTGGCACTATGGGTCTCCACGAGCAGTCTCAGGGCAAGATCTGGCTTTATTCCATGAGGTGTGCAGTAGACACTTGAACTAGCCCAGAAACAGGACCCTCTGCGGGATGCAGGCAGAGGTATTGGGGGAATTTCCCCGGGATGTGCAGATGTTGGGGGGGGTCCTCTCAGACCTGGCATTTGTCCTCCCCTACGTCACACCCAGACTCTCTGTCTGTCTGTGTGGGCTCCGTCACTTGCATGGAAGAATCTGTAGAGGATGGGACCTGTCCAGAGGGAAACGAGCTGTTGTCAGTTCCAGAGAGATGTCTGGCTCCCACCTCTTCCTCTTCTCAGATGGAAGAGAGCGTCTGAGAATGATGAGTACTGACTCAATGCTGCTGGAGTGTCCAGGTGACTGTGGCCACTGCTGGCCACCAGGGAGGGGCTGGAATATACGGCATCAGAATAAGGAGGCTGGCGCAGGCTCAGGCCAGCAGGTGCGCAGCACACTCCCCTGTGCTGGGAGGGTGGCAGTTCCCATCGGCATACTCTGAGGCCTGGGAGTGGCTACACTGGAATTATTTCAGGGCAGGGAAATGTGAAGTTACAGCCCCTCTTCCAAAGGGGCCTGAACTGGGGCTCTCTCCAGCATAAATGTGATTTCTGAATGAGTGACTCGAGGACAAATCTCATTTGAAAGTGGACATGGAAGCATTTTCTCAGCAATGAGAAACTTTAGTGGATTTAAAACTTTTAGGGTCTTAGAAGCATTCTTAAAAGTCATAGCTTGCATGGAACATCAATATATAAAGCAGGTTAAAGTGGTGATTTGTGAATGCATTTATTAAGTTCAAATTTTTAACATTTATTTATTATGAAAGGCCATCAATAGAGCCATGCCTCTGCTTTGATGCCTAAAAACATTGATATCTGAGGTTCTGGGTCAGAGATCAGCAAACTACTGCCTGTGGGCCTGATCCAGGCTGTTGCCTGGTTTTGTAAATAAAGTTTTATTGGAACACAGTCACGTCATTCTGTTATACATTATCGTTGGCTGCTTGAGACCATCTTTCCTGCAAAGCCAAAACTATTTACTATTTGGCCCTTTACAGAAGTTTGCTGACCTCTGTCCTAGACGATAATTGTACTGCTACATCAGCTGCAATGTCTAATATTCCTTTTTCTTTCTTGTTTTGTTTGCTTGACTGCACAGTATTAAGATTACATTAATATGATGATGAAAATAGTAATAGATTTTTAACAGCTTACCTTGTAGCCACAGGGTGGTCTTCAGTTCAGTGTTATCAGAGCATTCGGGGAGGTCTAGAAGGGATTTCTGGTTTGCATCACTGACAATATCAAACAACTGCTTGAATTCCTTCCTATTACGAACTCAAGTCAGGCAGGAAGACCCACAATCATTTATATTTTCACGCTAATCCTTGTAATACCTTCTCTTATCATTGAAGCTTCAGAGTGTACTTGCGTGCTTGGTTTTATGTAAGCGTGCATAGTTTAATTTAAAAAACAACAGCACAAAGATGCCCAGTAAAGGGCTCCAGTCTTTCTAGCTGAAGACACATTTCAACACTGAAGTTCAAGTTCTACCCAGACCTTAATCTGAGGCCCAAACCAAGTTAAGCTGGCAGTACCCGTTGGCTGTACTCAGTGTGTTCCCATGTGCTATGGAACATGTTTAATGTGCTTAAGTGTCTGTTCTGTTACAGTTTTAATAGGAGCCAAACTATATTTTTAGAATGAAATTCTCATGTAGCGTCTGAAGAGTCTCTTGAACACCTCCATGGAATATAGTTTGAAAACCATCCCCTTCAGCAGATACTGGTGGTTCTCGTGTTTATGCTTAGGGATAACGGAGGAGCCCAGGATGCTGAGAGTCAGGGCTGGGGGTCGGAGGAGGAAGTGAAGAGATGGCAGAGGGGAGGCATGAGGTGACGCTGTGGACGGCAGGGTCACTGGGAGGGGAGTGGGGTCGCCAGTGGACTCAGTGCTCGGGCAACACAGAGAGGCCCGTGAGCCTCTGCTGAGGCTCAGCATGTCTCCTCACAATTGTTGATGACCTAAACTCGGCTGCCCGTGGCTGCTCTAGTGACTTCCAGCCGTCAACTTGGAAGAAAAAGGTGCAGAAGAGCACGGGCCAAGACTGAAATGTGTGCAGAGAAGTGGGCAGTGGGGAGCACACAGATCACTTCCGGTCAGCGTGCAAAGGGCCTCTGTGGGATCAAGATCAAGGTGCGAAGGGGGGAGGAGGGATGGCAGAGGGCGCCAGGCCGGTCAGCTCGCCAAGCCAGGGCTCGCACAGGGGGAGGGCTGGAGCATGGGGCTTGTTTGTGCGTGACCTGCGGGGGGGTCAGATGTCAGGGCCCCAAGGAGGTGGTGGCTGGCATTGCACAGTGGCCTTAGGCATTCAAGGCAAAGCCCACAGAGCCAGGAATAAAGCCCAGCATCCTGACTACCAGGCTGCCCGCCCTTCCCTCAGCGGGTGCAAGCAAGAGAGCCAGGCCTGGTGGCCTTGGGAGGCTGCGGGCTGCAGAAGCCTCCAGGGGATAGAAAAGCCCTGGTCCTTTCTGAGGTTGTGCTGCTCACCCCATAGAAAAGGGACATTTTTAGATTTTAAAAGGATGACCTCATTTTTTTCTTATTTACATAGCCCTGTTTGTTTATATAGTCCTGTAAAAATAGCAAGCGTGTGCTAAGCTTAGTGCTGTCTCTCCCACCACCAGTGGCAGAGCCACTGTGTAGGGAGAAACACCTTTTTATCTAAGAGAGGGGCAGCCTTGTTTCCAAGGACAGATGGGAGCAAAACGGGACAGGTAGGAAGTTTCGTGGTTTTTCGCGTCGCTTCTCCAAAATAGCCACACTCCTGCCTCCCACTTCCTGCCTGGCTCGGCTAGGGCAGATTTTCTCCTTTAGGGGACTCATGTTCTGTGTATTCTCAGGGAGGCTCGAAGGGATCTGTGGCCAAGCAAACGTGCTTGAACCTGAAGCCCTGGAGCCTGGCCCCGAGGGCCCCAGCTGGGTTTGGCCACTGGGTTTGCCTCCTGGCTCTGCTGCACACTAGCTGTGTGACCCTGGACAAGCTACTTCACCTCTCTGTGCCTCACCTGTAGGTTGGAAATAGCGCTGGCTCTATCAAGCAGTTACTGTGCTAATTAACTGTGTATAAAGGGCGTAACCCAATGTGGGCACATAGCAACTCTTAATAAATCTGTTAATAAAAAACGTTGTTGTCAATATCCATCCCCTACCTGGACAGCTGTGCCAGGCTCCAACCACTCTTCTTTCCTACTGCCTTGTCCTCTCCAGCCCATCCCTGTATTGTCCTGGAGTGACAGAAAGTAAGACACAAATCTGACCCTGCTGTCCCCTGCTTAAAATCCACCCAGAGTTTCCAACACCAATGGCAGAGAGTGGCAAACTTTTGCTCTGAATGACCAGATAGTGTTTTAAGCTTTGCAGGCCACGCAGTCTCTCTGTGGCTTTGCCTTGGCAGCGTGAAAGCAGCCGTAGATAATATGTACAAGGTGGGCATGGCCGTGTTCCAGTAAAGTTTTATGTACAAAGACAGACAGCAGGCTGGATTTGCCAACCCCTGACCTACAGGATGAATCCAGACCCTTAGCTCAGCATTCCCAGCCCAGCCTGTTCCTGTGATCTACATCCCTCTTCCTCCCCAGCCCCTGCCCCTGTGCAGAACACCCCAAGCTTTAATCCTTTGCACATGCCATTCCGCTTTCTGGATTTTCCTTCCCTGCCCCCTGGGTGTCCCACCCCTGTGGCATCAGGAACCCTTACGACGGGATTCTGTGCTACCCTGTCTTTATTTCTACTCTGATCAAATATGCAAGTACCGCCTGTCTCTGCCATGAGAGGGGGCTCCCCTCCCCTCCCGGCAGGGATTCTGCCTTCCTTTTCTGTGCACCCAGTGGGGTGCTGTGTAGGTTTCTGTATGTGCTCAGTACGTGTTTGTTACTGAATCAAAGATCCACGAGACAGAAGGTCGCCCTCAGGGAGCTCTCTGTCTGGCTAGGAAGCGAGGATGTGAGCCGGTCGAAAGCAGTGACAGCCATGTGTTTGCTGGGGTACCCATGACAAGCGGTGCTTCTGAGCTCTATGGAGGAAGAAGGCATTCGAGTCGGACGTTGCAGGGTGGGAAAGAGACTTTCAGAGAGAGGATGGTCAGGAAGCTTTCCGTGCTGGGGAAATGGCAAGAGAGGAGCAGGCCCGATTCCGGGCTCAGGGTGGTGAGTGGACAGACCAGCCTTGCCATGTCATGGGCCCTCCTGCAGGAGACAGATGGGGCCTACATCTGGACAGCAGGGCTAGGGTCTCATCAGTGAGTGGGGGTGGAGAGGGAGTTTGGGCTTTATCGTGTGAGCCAGAATTTCTCAAAGCGTGGTCCACAATCCCCACAACAGAATTGCCTGGGGTTTCTTTAAACTGCAGATTCCCGGCCTCTGCCCCAGACTGGAGGCTAGGAGGCTGACCGGCCATGTCTGTGGGAGGAGAAGGCTGCGACTTGGCTGTGGGGGATGACCTAAGTATCGTTCAGATTGGTGTCACCCGTAGAAAGCAGGGTGATGGCCTTCCCAGCCGGGCTGGGGAGAAGTGAGGCTGGAATGCATGATCCTCCCAAAGCACGGAGGAGGACACCCGAGTGCCTTGCCAGGGTCACACTGTCAGTTACTTGCAGGTGTGGGGCTACCTAGTCCCAAGACAGGCTTCCTCTCACAATCTCAGGGCCTGGGGGTGTCCTGGAGGTGCTGCAGGTGGAGGAGGGACAGGCGTGGCGAATGCCCACTGCCCAGCCCGTCTGGTGCACAGTGGAGTTGGTCAGTCACCATTGAGCAAATGAGGGAAAGAGTGGGGTGGGTGGCCAGTGGCTGGCTGGACACATGATATGGGGCCAAGGAAGAGCAGGGTTCAGGGGTAGCTCTGGTGTTGCAAGCCTGAAGGTTCAGGAGAACGGCAGTGCAAGAGTCAGAGAGGGAGAAAAGATGAGCTCGGTGCTAAACATATTGAACTTGAGAGGCCAGTGGGACGGCCAAGGCGAGACGTGCAGCAGCTAGAAGCGTAGGACTGGGGACTGCCGGGTAGGGCAGGTGATGTGTGCAGCTGTGGAAGCCGCAGAGAAAGCAAGGCCAGCCGTGCAGAGGCAGAGGCAAGTGAGGGATTAGCAACCAAAGCCCGAGGCCAGCACAGGCATCTGGGAAGAAGAGGCCTGGAGAAGCGCTGGGGAGGCGAGGGCAGAGCAGGGCGGGGCGGGCGGGGCAGAGAAGGGAGATTGGAGCAGCCAGTCACCTAGGCAACTTAGTTGGGAAGGGGGAGGGCCCTCTTTAGAATGAAGCCAGCCAACTTAAAAGAACTTATGTCACGGGTAAATAAAAATGTCAATCAAAATGAAACTGAAATCACAAATTTCTGTTTGCTTGAGATTTATGTTCCCGGCACCGTGGCTGCAGGTGTGGGAGAGTGAGTGGAAACAGGACCCGCCTGTCCCACCTGTCAGGACAGGCCCTGCCATTCGTCTCTGCTCGGGCTCTGGCTGCCTCCTTGGGACCATTTTGGTGCTCCTGAGCCTGTGTCTTCCTCTCTGTGCCTGTCCTAGCGCTGTTCCCCCTTCCCTTCCCTCTCTCCATTCATTCAACACGTGTTTGTGGTTGGCAGTAAAGTTATTCAGAGGGACTTGCTGAGGCCCCCAAACCCAGCAGGACCTATGAGTCACCCATGGGACAGCTTCAAACCTACAGATAGGATTCCTGGGCTTGCAAATTCAAGGTGCCTGAAAGCAGGGAGTGGCCGGCCATGCCTGGGTTCTCACAGCAGCCTCTGTGAATTTCCTGTTCTGTGGCAGCTGTGCCTGGGCCATGCTGGTGGTGGGGGGGTGGGCGCTGAGGCCCGGGTGTCTGGGTGTTTCCTCCATAAGGCCCTAAAAATATAGCATCTGGGCAGCCTCCCAGCCATCCTCCTTGGAGCCTGCAGTCTCTCCTTCCATAGATCCTGCGTACACCACCAAACTCGTCACCTCCCCCACTCCCAACACACACGCCAGTCACAGCGACACCACAGCCACCATCACCATCCTCATCCATCCTCAAGGGGGTGGCACATCCTTAAATTCAGCTCTGCTTAGACATAAGGCGCCAAGCACCATTCTGGGTGACGAAACACAAGAATGCCTGCCTCTTGAAGTTGCATTCGAGTAGGGAAAATAGACAAATCTATTGTCACTATACATATCTATATATCTATATCTATATATATGTGTGTATGTGTATATATATACACATACACACATACTATTATATATACCATATATTTTATGAGATATTAAAGATATAAGTATATATAAAATAAAGATATCATTTCCTTAAGTAAATTATATAGTATGTGACAAGGTAACAGGAAAGCAAGAGGAGTGCTGGGGGCTGGTGGGTTGTTGGGATTTCGAAATCAGGTGGTCAGGGTGGGTTAAGCAGGGGGCCGAAACCTGAGGGAGGGGAGGGGCCAGCATTATGGTATCAGGAAGAGTACCCAGCAGAGGGGCACCACCCGGTAGGCACAGCAAGGTAGCCAGTGTGGCTGGGGGGTGAGTGGGGCGCAGGATCAGAGGAGCCTGGGGAGGAGGGCAGCCAGCCCTTGAGAAGCCCTGGGAAGTCCGAGCAGAGGAGTGGCCTGCTCTCCCAAATGTCCTCTGGTCCACCCTGGCCACAGTGTGGAGACCGCCCTGGAGGAGGCAGGGGCAGCCGCTTGGGGCCTTCTAGGAAGGATGGTGACACCATCAGGAGGTGATGGAGTCACTGACCAGGTGGCATCTGTGGAGGCCATGGAGAGGGGTCAGATTTGGCTCCAGTCTGAGGTCCAGCCAACACAGGTTGCTGACAGGATGTGAGATGTAAGAGTTTCGAGAGCAGAGCCCTGCTGACGCTCATGTGCTCACTCTTCTCTCACGCCAGTCAACTTCTCCAAGCCTCAGTTTCTTCATCTGGAAAATGGGCCATTTGGATAGATAACTTCCAGGATCCCTTTTGGCTTAGAAACTCGCTCTTCAGCTCAGGTCACTGGGGATTTGGGTGGTCAGGGAAGACTTTGAGCAAGCGGGGTAAAACTTGAGCTTAAGAAAGGACTTGACCAGATATAACTGACAGAGAAAGAAGGGGACGGGGGCATCTAGGCAGAAGGTTGCACGGCCAGTGAGTGGTGCCCGAGGAGTGGGTGGGCAGCCACTGCCGCTGGAGCACTGGGCCTTCGTAGGAGGCTGCCAGGAGCCACAGGAGTGCCCACGCCCCAGCACTATGCCTTTCAGAATAAACCAGCAGGTTCAGGGCCCAAGCTCATTTTGCAGACACTGAGGCCCTCAATTTTGAACATTTTCAGATGGACATGCTCAGGCAGGAAGGAACAAGGCTTGGCTCCTAGCCGGGGAAAGTTAACCTCCTGGCCTGGCATTGCATAACCACAGGGTCTGCTGAGTGCAAGGAGACTCTTCTGTGTGGCGGCCGGAGTGGCAAGCCTGGTGGCTCCGGGCTCTGGCACCGTCCTGCAGCGGAACAAACAGCCCTCCCTTCCCAGATAATGGCCCTCATTGAGCATTGTGTCCATGGCCAGCGCCCAGCACAGGGCAGCTCAGCCTGAGTAAGTTTCCTCTCTTGGCTGCTTAGCAAAATATTTACACTACGCCTTTCTAGTAAGACGGCTCCTAGGAACCAGCAGTCGGAGAGAGCTGGAGAAATGCACCCACCAGGAACCCTGCTCCCAGCTCAGGGAAAGGCTACCACACACCCGACGTGTGAGCCTGGTGTGGTCATTGCCCTCCAGGGCTCTTTTGTAAAATAAGACACTAAACCAGAAGATGTTTGAAAGCCTATCCAGCTCCAAAACCATTGGCAACTTCTCTAATTGAAGAATGAGTTCTGTTTTCTCATGATGTGGGGGTAGAATCTGGCCGGTCTTTGATATATCACAAAGAGCCTCTTTCTCAGAAAGGGATGTATGTGATTTGGGGGCTCTGGAGACAAGAACTCTGAATCCTGCCTACTGTGTCTTTCCTACTGTCCTGCTGGTGTCAGGAAACATACCGTGCCTCTCCATGTGTCTTTGGGGAGCAAGGGGCCTAGGCCAGGTCACCCCAGAGGGTGCTGCACTTTAAGCAGTATCTGGACCAGTCCTAGGGAACATGCAACCATGTGGTCGAGGAACATTTGAGGAAACTGAGGAAGGGAATACTTGAGAGGCAGACTCTCTGTCCTCAACCACCCCAGGGGCTGTCCTGGAGAAAGAGGGTCAGAGGTGTTCTGTGTGGTCCTCTGGACAAAATCAAAATCAATGAGTGAAAATCACATGGCTCATTATTAGGATGATGCCTCAAACAATAGGCACATAACTATTTTAGCCAAAATCACACATATCCTTTGACCCACGGTCTCACTTCTGAGAATCCGACCTATGGAACAATAACTTTAGTCTGTAAAGGTAGGTGTACGAGGGATGTTTATTGCAAAATTCTAGTGGCAAAAAATTAGAAAAAAAATATAAAAACTAAACAGTAGGGAAAGTTCACAGATGCTATTTCCAAACCATGGCCCATCATTCAGCTATTAACACGAGGGAAACAGATTGTGTCTCTGTGTAGAAAGGCAATATTGCACAGTGGTTGGGAACACAAGGTCTGGAGACGGACTACCAGGGTTCACATCCAGATCCCACCACTTACACGCTGTTTTGCATGACCTTTCTGGCCATCAGTCTCCTCTTTGGTCAAGCAGGGATTGTAATGGTGCCTCCCGTTAGGCTTGCCAGGAGGATTAACAGAGTTGATGTATGTGAGGTGCTTATAATTGTGCCTGCTACAATCTAACTGCTCAAAAAATGTTGGGTCTTCGACTGAGAAAGATTGTCCATGAGAAAAGCAAGGTGCAGGTCTCACATGTAGGGTGAGACCATGTTCATAAAAACAAAATTGTCTCCCAATCTTACGCTTATCCCCTGCAAAAAAAGGAAGAAAAAGAACATTGATTGCTTCTGCCCCAGGTAGTGAGTGGCCCTGAAAGCAGTCTCTAAGGAGGGCTTGAGTCTCGTATGGGAGCTCAGGCCAGTGCCCTTGGAGGTGCTTTCAAACCATGAGACTGGAACTTTGTGGGTCCATCTCAAAGGACGTCCTATCCTGCATTCCACTGAATGGAATAGTCATTGTTTACAAAAATATACGTACCAAGACCTGTCCTTTATGCAGGTGGGGAATGAAGACATTGGTTGGTGGCTTATACAATGCTCTTTGCCCTAGTGTGGCGCTGGTCAGGGGAGCCCACGCGGTTCCAGCTGGTGTGATCTAAGAGTCCTCCTCAACCCGGCTGGGTTTGTGCGAGCTACACCAATAATGATGCCATGGCCCTGTTTGAAATGGACTCTGCCTTGGTCGGCCACAGTCACGCTCAGATTCACCCTCACCTGCCACAGGCTTCGGGACTGGAGGGAGAGGGGATGGGCCCACGAGCCCCCCGGCTGGGCTGTAGCTGTCATGGAAATCGGTCATTTCTCCACTTTGGCTAAACCACTTGAGATGGGGGATAGAGTGTTATATTAGCAGAGAGAAAACACACTTATTAAAGGGATCCTAGAGTTATTAATGTATTCAACAAACATATACAATTTTCAAAATATTTCAGCCAAACAACAACAAAATGTATGACAATATAACAAACACCAGTGAACTCACCACACTACTTCACAAAGTGACTTAACAAATAGAGCGGAAGTCCCTGCATAGCCCTCCACAATCGCAGGGCCCCCCTACCCTCCCTCCCAGGGGTGACCATCGTCCTGAACTGTGGGGTTGCCATCCCACAGTTGTCTTCTGGGCAGCCTGTTTGCTCCAGGAAGAGTGCCTGCTGCCGGTCTATCCTGTGCATGCAGGGCTTACCATGGGGTTCGGTGAGCCCCCATCCCTTTCTGCTCATGGCTCTTTCCTGTTAGACTCTTCTGGTGAGTTTCAGTCATTTGCACCTTAGTGTCCACCCATCTGTCCGGGCCAGTGAGGAAGGTGGTGCTGGGGAGTCCTGACACCTGCCCTGTCACTAGCCTTGAGATCTTGGGCAAGTCCCTTCTCCCTTGGCCCTAACGTCTTCGGTGGGCTTGAAACTAGACGCTGCTTCAGGGCTTTCCAGCTGTAGGATTATGTGATGTGGTGGGGAAGCCTAGCCCAGGAGCGTCTCCCCTCACTTGCCAGGTGACAAGGGAGAGCCCTAGCACATCCCTGGGTGAGGGCTGGGGGCTTATTTCCCAAGAGCAGGACATAAACCACGCGTAGAACGTGAGGTGCTTTTAGGGGACATGGGTGAAATTCATTAATTGACTAGTCATTTATTTAATTCGATAAAAACCTAGAGTTGGCACCTTCTCCTGTGTGTGATCCCTATTGCTTAGGAGGAGGCAATGTTTCAACAAGTCAAATTCAAGTCAATGGAAATTAAAATATTATAGAAATAACAGTACGAGATGATGTATTTCTGGCAAAACTTGTAATGGTGATCACCAAATAGCATAGTGCTTCCCGAACCGGAGCGAATGACTTAAAGGGAGGGGCCGTCCGGCATGCTTAGACTTGGGAGAGCCAATGCCTGGCTTGGCGCTGGATGGCAGAGCCCAGGAAGTATTGGGAGGACTTCAGGAAAAGCCCCCTGCTTACAGCAGCATACGGGAAGTTTCCTTCAGATCTTAGTGCCAAGAAGAGCTTTGTGTTTCCTGAGGAACTACTCTGTTTATTGTCCGGACACTGAGAAGGTGCAACTAACTGTGTTGCCCTTCTTCCTTTGACTGCCGGGAAGCTGTACGCTGACTCCAAGGGCCAAACAGAACCACCATGTAGGGCCTTCTGAACGACTTAGCTATCTTCTTCCATCCTTTCTGGTCTAGACTTTATTTCTTCCGTTTGCCCTGGGTAGATTTTTCATTTTAAATTTGTGTTCCTATTTTGTTTTTGTAGACCACCTCAGATCCTCTGTGGAATAGAACAAGTTAAAATTGCAAAGAGACAGAAAGAGAATTCACTAATTAATTAATTAATCAATTTATGCATGAACTGCACACGACCAAAGCATCCTTGGCTCTGCTCAGCCTGTTGGGATTTCCTGTGAGGAGCCACTTCCCTGTTGAAGGTTGCCTGGGTTAAAATGAGAAAGTCTAGACAGTGAGGCAGTTGGGGTGGCCACTGCCTGTTCTACACCCCCCAGATCAGGCCCCAGAGACCTGCACCCGCTATTGAGCTTTGAGACCATCTCGGAAATGGGATTCTGCCTTCAGACTCAGGATGGCAGGCCCAGGGCTGGTGACCCTTGAGGCCCCTCCATCCCCACCAGAGAATCGGGTTTTCAGGCAACTGTTCCTTGGGGAGGAACATTCCAAGTGCAGTCCCATGCATCATCAGTTCCTAAGCACTCGGGTCCTGCTGCTGGCCCCAGACTGCCCATGCTGTGACTACACTCTCCTGTCCAACTTCCTAGTCCGATGGCCCAGTCCCATACATCTGCTGCTGAGCCCCATGCTGTCCTGGTGGCTCATAGTGGCCCACTCCAACTTGCATGATCTCATAGGCATTATGGCCTCAGAACCCCTGGCGGTCAGAGTGCTCTGAGAGACAGCATGAAACACTGATATTTTTGATGCAAATGATGAAAAACATTATGCAAAGTGAAAGAAGCCAGACACAAAAGGGCACATATTGGATGATATCCATTTATATGAAATGTCCAGAGAAGACAAATTCACAGACACAGAAAGTAGATACATTAGTGCTGCCAGGGGCTGGAGGGAAGGGAATGTAGACGGACTGCTAATGAGTACAGGGGTTTCTTTTTGGAGTGATAAAAATGTTTTGGAATTAGAGAGATTCACAAGGAATTTGGAATTAGAGAGATTCACAAGGTTGCACAACCTCATGAATTTTATGGTATGTGACTTATATCTCATTTTTGAAAAAGCAAATGACTAGACACCATTTAAAGACTTATGTTTATGAGAAAGATACTCAAAATTTAGAAAATTCTATGCATTAGAGAGATTAATATACTCTATAATTTCAGAAGTTAATATACTCCCTTTTTATAGGAAGGAGTTAAGGTGCCTTCTGTAAACTATCTATTAACTGAGGTTTTCTACAATTTTTAACTTCATTCATTCATTCATTCATTCACAAACATCCATGAGTGCCTACTATGCAGCAGGCACAGAGAACATGAAGGTGATTAAAACACAGCCCCTGGCTGGGCGCGGTGGCTCACACCTGTAATCCTAGCTCTCTGGGAGGCCGAGGCGGGCAGATTGTTTGAGCTCAGGAGTTCGAGACCAGCCTGAGCAAGAGCGAGACCCCGCCTCTACTAAAAATAGAAAGAAATTAATCGGACAACTAAAAATATATAGAAAAAATTAGCCGGGCATGGTGGCACATGCCTGTAATCCCAGCTACTCGGGAGGCTGAGGCAGTAGGATCACTTGAGCCCAGGAGTTTGAGGTTGCTGTGAGCTAGGCTAATGCCACGGCACTCACTCTAGCCCGGGCAACAAAGTGAGACTCTGTCTCAAAAAAAAAAAAAAAAAAAAACCACAGCCCCTGCTCTCCAAAACCTGTAGCTGGGGAGGTGGGCATGTACAGTGAGGGGCTACAGTACAAACTGTGACAAGCCCCGCCCCCACGAGTCCTAAAGTAAGCAGTCCAGCACTGGCGGCTGTCATTGCCACAGAGAGGGGAGCTGGAGAGTGGCCTGGGCGGCAAGGCGGGGTGTGCTCCTGTTAGGGAAAGAGAACTCACTGGCTTGGGCTGAAAGCCTACTGGGAATCCCATCTGGAAAGGAATGCAGCGTGCTAGAAGGGTTTGGAGCTCTTGGGAAGGCTGTGGGGAGGCCCTGCAGGCAGGAGCCCCAGCGCTGACTCAGTGCCCAGCACTCCTGGCTGCCCTCCACTGCTTCCTCCTCTGGCATCCCCTGTCTTTCCCAGGTCCCCCGGAGCCTCCCTGGGCACTTCCTGGGAGGAGGTGCCACATTCGCCCTGCCAGGCCAAGCTGGAACAGCAATGAGCAGAGACTGCCCCATGTCTGCACAACAAACAAGAAACGCAGTTTATAGATTCTTCTGAGGTTCTGGGTGAAGGGAAAGGCACCCGGATTTCAGACCCTCAAGGGCCTGGCTCTGCCCATCTCTCCAGGGGCTGGCATCACGGTGCACTTAGGAGGGTAATGATTCTAGGCCGCATGAAGTCATTTTTTATACAAGCAACCCCCGCCCCCAGCCCCCTGAGTTCAGGATACTCTATTTGTCCAGGCTAAGGGTGGGTTGGGAATACTGAAGTGTGTCAGACCCCAGGCAGGACTCAGGGAGACCACATGTCCGCGAGAGGCATCGGGCTAAGGACGAGTCCCGAGCTGTGGATCCAGCCTGGCCACTTTCCATCTCACTGAACCTCTGTTTCCTGTCTGCAAAATGAGGTGATAAGGCCCTTCCCAGAGGGCTGCTTGGAGGAACTACTCAATGGAGACGTGATGTTCAGACATGTGTTTGCAGTCTAAGGGGGCAGAAGGAGTCGTAAACACAGGTTCTGTCTGCAGGGAAGAACTTGGGTGAAGTTAAATGAGATGGTGACTACGAAAGCCTTTGTGAGCTATAGTCAGTGCACTAATGTAAGGTGGCACTATAGGTGTTATTATCTGAAGTGGAGGTGTAAGCATATCCAGAGGAAGGGGGTATTGGCTCAGTCTGGGGCAATGGCAGCCCTGGGGAGAAGTTGGCAGTGGTGACAAGTAGGATTTGGCTGAACAGAGAAGGGAAGCTGGGGATCAGGCAGGGCCAAGGGAGGGGCCTGACCATGGCCAGGAGGCAGAAAGCGTGGGAGGGGCGGGGGCTGGGGGCACAGGGAGAAGACCCAGATAAGCCAGGAAGGTGAGGCCAGGTCAGGTCCTGTAGAAAAAGCCTGGGATGTCAAGAAGGGGAAGTGCATATCCACACAGACCTAGTCAGGAGGCTCAGTCAGGGCCGGGACCAGGCCCTTGGGGTGAGCAGGCTTTGAGCTGCTGGTGGACCCAGGCTGTAGAGAAGCAGCATGCAGAATGTCAGGGCGGGTAAGGTCCCCAAAGCCTAACCATAGCTGATACCCCATGTTTCAAACGTGGGATCAGGCAGCACAGATTGGGGGAAGACCTGCCCAGGCTGCCGAGTGCGGTAGGGCAAAGCCAGGTCTCCAGATCCCCAGGCCTGGACAGCATTCGAATTTTTCCTGATTTCCTTGATTAAATGCTGCCAGTGCACACACGGAAGTTACAAGGGACGGTGGTTACAGCACACACGCCAGACCACCTGCCCGTCTGGACCCGCAGCCTCACCCTTTGTTGAATGTGTGCCCCTGGGCAAGTTAGGTGACCTTCTGGGCTTTAGTTTCCTCTTCTGTAAGATGGACTTGCAAACATTATCTACCTCAGAGGATTGTTCTGAGGATTCGGTATGCAGCAGGTACTCAGCAGAGCGCCTGGCACGTAGCGCTCAGGGACATCAGCACCTCTTATTTCAGTTGCTCCAGTTTGTGTCTTTGTCACGGGATGTGATGCACCTTTCTCGAACCACCAGTCCCTTTGCCAGTGTACAGCTTATCTTTTCTTGTGGCTCTTCTCCTTTTCCCTCAACTCAGTGCCCTTGAGCTAGTTCTGCGAGGGGGAACTTGGGTTATGTTATAGTCCATTCAACTTAGCATTTGTCTGTGCATCTGTTCACTCATTCATTTGTTCCCAGTGCCCAGGGTGGGATTTTTCAAACTCAGCTGGTTTGGATGTGTGAGTTGCAAGAGCCAGGGGGTAAGGGAGCTCCGGGCCTCTCCAGCAGGCTCGGTGTGGGCAGGCACACATGGGGACGTGTTGGCAGCTCTGCCTCAGGGTGAAGTGTAACATTATGCCCACCGTGCAGAAAAGTCCTTCTTTTGGCTGTTGTAGGAGTTCCCTGGCTGGCTTCCTGTCCACACTGCTTACTGGGAAGCTTGTTGTCATGCTTCACCCTCTTACAAAGATCCTTCCCATAGCCTCCACCATCACATTCAAGGGTGACCTGTCCAAGAAACAGACCAAACACCTCACAGGGAGCCCTATGTAGTTAGTTGTTTCACCAGCATCTGTTTCTCTTCTTCTGTAGTGATGGAAGTTTCAGCAGGGCACATGGGCACCCAGCTAAAGACTACACGTCACGGCCTACCTAGAAGCTAGGTGTGGCCATGTGCTTGCGTGAACCGAAATGATATGTACAACTCCCAGGCCTGCCCTCCCTTTGTCGTTCCCACTGACTAGGGTGTGGACGTGATGGTGGGAGATGGAAGCCGTGCTGTGGATGACAGAAGGGCGAGATCAGAGATGCCCACACTTACACGCAGACTGTTACTCAGACTGTTACATGAGAGAGAAATAAACTTCTGTCTTATCTAAGCCACTCTTATAGTTAGGCCCTTGTTACAGGAGCTAGAACCTGTATCCTAACACATATACTAACTTTACAACATAACCCCACCATTCATAATTATATGTACAGATAACCGGGATCACCAAACATTAGAAGAAAACCAATAGCATGAAAGAGAAGGCCTAAAATGGAAAAAAAAAAAAAAGAAAAGAAAAAGAAAAAAGGAGAGGTCATTCCAAAGGAAACATTGCAAATATAAGAGAACCCTAAAATAAATTAGTATTAGTATCCTTAGCAATAACTGAGAGGTTATTTCATTTACTAGAAAGGAACAGATTGCTATGAAGATGGGACAATTGGAGAAAAGGAAATAATTGTTGAAAATTTAAAATATAATTATGGGAAAACTTCAGTGGAGAAACTGAAGGACACAATGGATATGGATGAAGATCAGGTTAGTGATCTCAAAGTTAAAAATCAAGAAAATGTCCCAGAAAGTAGAGCAAAATGTCAAAAAGAAAAAGTTAAGACCCATGGAGGATAGATCCAGAGGTTCCGTATCCATTAACTAGGAGATCTAGAAGTAGAGACCACAGACAGTGATGGGGAAAGGGGTAGAAATAGTCACAGATATAACAAAAGAAATTTCCCCTGAGTTGAAGAAACGCACACAGATTTTAAAATAGCCCCAGCAGTCAGCCCCTCCAACCTGTACTGGGAACCTGTTTCGATCACAGCATCTACCACACCTCATTATCTTTTTCTGTTTTTGTCTCTCTTCTCATAGGCTTTGTATTTTCCAGGTGCAAAGCCCATGTCTGTTTTTAAATTGAAGCATAAGTATAACGTGAATGCAGTTATGTACACAAATCAGAAGTGTACAACTAGAATAGTTTTTACATACATACAAGTTCTGTCGGAAAGTATCCAGCCATTGTTAATATAATGAGAACGATTTGTGGGACATCAATGTAACCCGGCTGCCAAGGAGAATAGACTGGGATGCGCATGCGTGAACAATGACGACTTCACTGCCCTAGTCAGTCAGTGGGGCGCTAGACACCGTTGGGTGAGCATGTGCACTGTGTGGCCGTCACATTCAAAATGACTGAGCGAGGAGAGCAATGAATCTGCATCGAATTTTGAGTTAAGCTTGAACATTCCTCTGCGGAAATAATTCGGATGGTTCAGAAGGCTTTTGGGGACAGTGCAGTGAGTACAGCGCAAATAAAAGTGTGGCACAAATGCTTCAAAGATGGTCGAGAATCTATTGAAAGTGATCCACGTTCTGGAAGGCCTGCAACAAGCAGAACACCTGAGAGTGTTGAACGTGTTGAACGGGTTAGGTTACAAGACTAGGAGAACTGTGGAGGTCCCAAGGTGCCTACTTTGAAGGTAAATGAGGCATCATCGTCCAATGTACGGTGTTTCCTGTATCTTTTATCTTCTTCAATAAATGTCTCTATTTTTCATACCACATGGCTGGATACTTTCCGGACAGACCTCTATGTATGTATGTATATGTATATATAAGTAATATATGTGTAGGCACATCAAGATGTAGAACAAATTCTATACCTCAGAAAGCTGCTTCATGCCCCTTCCTGGTAAATACCCACCTACCCCACCAGAGCTAACCACTATTCTGACTTCCAACACCATCAAATTGGTTTTGCCCATCCTGTAACTTCAGCTAAGTGGAATCATACGTTTCAGTCTGTTTTGGGCTGCTATCACCGAATACCTGAGGCTGGGTAATTTATAAAAAACAGAAATGTATTTCTCACAGTTCTGGAAGCTGGGAAGTCCAAGATCAAGTGGCTGGTCGCTGGTATCTCGTGAGGGCCTTCTTGCTGTGTTCTTACATGGCAGAAGGCAGAAGGGTGAGATGAACTCCCTCTGCCAAGCACTTGTATACTGTCACCTGACCCCATCCACTAGGGAGGAACCTTCATGGCCTTTCATAACCTCTTAAAAGCCCCACCTCTTAATACTATCACATTGGCAACACCTGAATTTTGGAGGGGACATATTCAAATCATAACACAGTATGCAGTCTATTGTGTTGGAATTCCTTTGCTTATTATTATATCTGTAAGATACATATTTTCATCTATAGCAGTATTTTGTTCTTTTTTATTACCATGTAATAATTCTTAAAAGAACATATATACTACAATTTATTTATTCATTCTATTTATTGTTGGCATTTGGGGTTGTTTCTAGTTTTTGCTATTATTAATGAAGCTGTTATGAACAGTCTTGTTTGTGTTTTTAGGTAGACATATATACTCATTTCTGTAGGATATAGTCTTAGGAGTGGAATTTCTGGGTCAAAGAGTATGTGCATGGTGTTAGATTTTGCCCATCAATTGTCCAAATGATTATGTCTATTTACCTTCACAAAAACAATGTACAGGAAGAATTCCATCTACAAGAGTTCTTCCACAAGAATAGTTACTATGTATCCTTGCCAACACTTAATATCATTTTATTTGTTTCATGTTAGCTGTTCTGGCAAATGCGTGGTAGATTTAATGTATATTTCTCTAATGAGCAATGGTATTGAGCATTTTTTCCATATGCGTCAATATCCCACTTTCAATAATGGATAGAATGTCCAGATGGAAAATTAATAAAGAAACAGATGACTTGAACACTATAGACCAAATTGACCTAACAGATATATGCAAAACAGTCCACCAATAGCAGCAGGATACACATTCTTGTCGAGTGTGCGTGGATCCTTCTCCAGAGTAGATCTCAAGTTAAGTTGCAAAACAGGTCTTAACCAATTTAAGAAGATTGAAATCATACCAAGTATCTTTTCTGCCGACAGTGGGCTGAAACTAGAAGTCAACAACAGAAGGAAAACTGGAAAGTTCACAAATATGTGGAAATTAAGTAACACACTCTGAACAACCATTGGGTCAGAGAAGAAATCAAAAAGGAAATTAGAAAATACCTTGAGACAAATAAAAATGAAAACACAACATACCAAAACTTATGGGATTTAGCAAAAAAGCTATACAGAGAGGGAAGTTCAGAGTGATAGATGCCTATGTTAAAAAAGAAGAAAGAGCTAAAATAAACAACCTAACTTTATACCTCAAGGAGCTAGCGAAAGAAAAACAAACTCAGTCCCAAGGTTAGCAGAAAAAGGGAAATAACAAGAATTAGAGAAGAAATTTAAAAAACAGAAAAACAATAGGAAAAAATCAATGAAACTAAGAATTTTTTGAAAAGATAAATAAATTGACAAACCTTTAGGTAGACTAAGAAAAAAAGAAAGACTCAAATAAATAAAACCATAAATTAAAAAAGAGACATTACAGCTATTGCTGCAGAAATATAAAGGATTGTAATAGGCTACTATGAACAATTATATGCCAACAAACTGGATAACCTAGAAGAAATGGATAAATCCTAGAAAAATACAACCCACCAAGACTAAATAATGAAGAAGTGGGAAGTCTAAACAGACCTGTAACTAGCATAAAGATTGAGTCAGTAATCAAAAACCTCCCAACAAGGAAAAGCCCAGGACCAGAGGATTCACTGGTGAATTCTACCAAACATTTAAAAAATAATTAACATCAATTCTTCTGGAACTCTTCCAGAAAATTTAAGTGGAGGGAACACTTCCAAACTCATTTTATGAGGTCAACACTACTCTGATACAAAGGCTAAACAAAGATACCACAAGAAAAGAAAACTACAGGCTAATATCCCTGATGAATACAGATGCAAAAATCCTCAACAAAATACCAGCAAATCTAATCCAACAATACATTAAGAGGATGCTGTGCCATGACCAAGTGGAATTTAACCCTGGGATGCAAAGATGAATCAACATAAAAAATCAAATTAATGTGATATGCCACATTAACAGAATAAAGACTTAAAAATGCAGAAAAAGCATTTGACAAAATTCAACATTCTTTCATGATAAAAGTTCTCAAAAAACTAGGAATAGAAGCAAAGTACTTCAACATAATAAAGGCCATATATGACAAGCTGACAACTAATATACTGATTGGTAAAAAACTGAAAGTCTTTTCTCTAAGATCAGGAGCAAGAGAAGGACAAGGATGCCCACTTTTGCTCTTTCTATGCAACATGGTACTGGAAATCCTTGCCAGAACAATTAAGCAAGAAAAATAAAAAACATTTAAACAGGAAAAGAAGAAGTAAAATTGTCCCTGTTTGTAGACAATATCATAGAAAACCCTAAAGACTCCATTAAAAAAAAAAAACTGTTAGAACTAATTAACAAACTTAATAAAGTTGCAGGATATAAAATCAATATACAAAAATCAGTTGCATTTCTATACACTAACAACAAACTATCTGAAAAGGAAATTTGGAAATGATCCCATTTACAATAGCACAAAAAAGAATAAGATGAGCAAAGAACTTGAATAAACACTCCTCCAAAGAAGATCTGGAAATGGCCAGAAAGTACACGAAAATATGCTCGACATCACTAATTATTGGGAAATGAAAATCAAATTTAGGAATAAACTTAACTAAGGAGGTAAAGACTTCTGTACTGAAAACTACAAAACATTGATGAAAGATATTAAAGAAGACACAAACACATGGCAAGACATTCTGTGTTCATGGATTGGAAGAATTAATATTGTTAAAATGTACATATTACCAAAGCAATCTACCAAATCATTGCAATCCCTATAAAAATCCCAATGATGGAGGAACCAAGATGGCGGACGAGAAAAGCCGCCAATCAGAGTATCTCTGCAAAAAAGATGAATTTTAGAAGAAAGAGAAAAAAATAAGCTAGCAGAGAAACATAGATCGGGTGAGGGTCGGAAGGAAGAGTGCCCTGAAACTACAGGAGACTCCATGGGAAGACGTTGCGGAGGAGAACTGGAAGGAGAAAGGTCCTGAGAGGCTTGGAGACCAGCGACAAGGGTAGGTGGAGCGGTTAACTTCCCCTTCCCTTGCATCTCGGACTGTTGGTGGCTCCTGAGCGGCTGGAGAGACCTGCCCACACCAGCCCAGAGACGGCTGCCACCAGCGAGCAGTGGCCTCTTGCGGACTCAGCGCCAGGCTCCCAGCCCCCTCGGGGCACCTCCCTGGGCGCAGACCCGAGCCTAGCGGCAGACGCCATAATGCTCCATTCTCTCCTTCCCCCTCCCTACCCGTGGGTGCCCAGAGAGACAATTTAGCCATCACACGGAGGCATCTCCAAGGAACGGGACCTTTCCTTTTGGGGCCTTACAGCAGACTGAGGGGTACTCAGACTGCGAGCTCCCTACCCGCCAGCCCTCCCAGGTGCTACTTGCCTGGGGACTCCAGGAGAGTGGGGCAAATCCCGAGGTGGAGTGAAATCGATCCAGTGTGGGCGCCCTGTAGGTAATTCGGGACCAGCGCCTCTCCCCCTGGCAGGGTCAGGGATTGATCTCAAGTGTCCAGGGGACAGGCCTGCAGACCGGACACTGTACACCCAGGTCAGGATCACACTGCGCCGGGACACAGAAGGGAGATCTATGAAAGAGCCTACTGAGGATTGTGTGCCTTGAGGGGCAGATCAGCGTGCCAGAGCGGCAACCCTCCTCCCAAAAGAGGGCTGTGCACCCAGCTCAGCCTATGATCCTGGGTAGGGAACCTCCCGGCTCACGTCACAGCCAGGGGAGATCCATCGGCCTGAGGTCCCACTTGTTGGCAGAGGCCTGGGAGAGGCCACAGAGAGGGGGAGATTGGAGGGGAGCGAGACCTGCTCCAGAGTGCGCATCTTGGACAGTCACATCCCCCAAGCCCAGACTTTCAGCTGGGTGGAGCCATTTCAGCCCCTCCCAGCAGCTCTGTACAGAAACAAAGAGCAAACCTTTGACCCATGCTAACAGCAGCTGTGGAGCCTGAGGGCAG
>NW_012148052.1:1544773-1580020 GCF_000956105.1 Propithecus coquereli
GGGAGGAGGGGCGGGTATTTGCATGCACAAAGAGTGCAACACGCACCATCCAAGGGATGGGCACACTTGAAACTCGGACTTGGGGGGGAGTGGGGAGGCAAAGGCAAATACATAACCTAAACATCTATACCCCCATAATATGCTGAAATAAAAAAAAAATCCGAATGACATTTTTTACATAAATAGTAAAAATAATTCTGCAATTCATATGGATCCACAATAAAAACCACAAAGAGCCAAATCGGCCCTGAGAAAGAAGAAAAAAGCTGGAGTCATTACACTTCCTGATTTCAAAATATACTGCAAAACTGCAGTAATCAAAACAGAATGGTATTGGCATAAAGACAGACATATAGACCCATGAAACAGAAAGGAGAGCCCAAAAATAAATCCACACACGTGTGGTTGACTGATCTTTGACAAGGGTACCAAGAATACACAATGGAGAAAGGATAATCTCTTCAGTACGTGATGCTGGGGAAAGTGGATATTCATGTGCAAAAGAATGAAATTGGATCCTTATCTTAAACATACGTAAAAATCAACTCCAAACAGATTAAAGACTTGAACATAAAACCTAAAACGATAAAACTCCTAGAAGAAAACATAGGGGAAAATCTTTATGACTTATGCTTATTGGCCATTTAGACAACCTTTTGCTTGAAGTGCCTGTTAAAATCTTTTGCCGTTTTTAAAAATTGTAGTAAAATACACATAACATAAAACTTACCGTCCTAATTATTTTTAAGTTCAGCAGTGTTAAGTACATTCACATTGCTGTGCAATCTCCAGATTTCTTTTCATTTTGCAAAACTGAAACTCTGTACCCATAAAACAACAGCTCCCATTCCTCGCTCCCCACAGCCCCTGGCAACCACCATTCTCCTTTCTTTCCTTATGAATTTGACTACTCTAAGTATCTCATGTAAGTGAAAGCATGCGGTATTTGTCCTTTTGTGACCTGCTTATTTCACTTGGCATAATGTCCTCAGGAGTAATTCATATTGTAGCATGTGTCAGAATTTCCTTCCTTTAAAGCTAAATAGTACTCCGTGCGCACGCGCGTGTGCGTGTGTGTGTATCCCATTTTGTTTATCCATTCAAATGGACATTTGGATTGCTTCCACCTTTTGGCTATTGTAAATAATGTTGCTATGAATATAGGTGTACAAATATCTCTTTGAGACCCTGCTTTCAATTCTTTTACATATATACCTAGAAGTGGAATTGCTGGATTATATGTTAATTCTATTTTTAGTTTTTTGAGGAACCGCCACATAGTTTTCCATAGAGGCTGCACTATTTTACATTCCCACCAGAGCACAAAGGTTCCAGTTTTTCCATATCCTTACCAACACATCCTTTCTTTTCTTTTCTTTTCTTTTCTTTTCTTTTCTTTTCTTTTCTTTTCTTTTCTTTTCTGTTCGTAGCCATTCTAATATGTGTGAGGTGGTATCTCATTGTGGTTTTGATTGTCATTTCCCTAGTCATTAGTGATGCTGAGCATCTTTTCATGTGCATGCTGGCCATTTCTATATCTTCTTTGGAGAAGTGTCTATTCAAGTTCTTTGCTCACTTTTCAATCATTTGCTTGTTTTTGTTGTTGTTATTGAGTTATAGGAGTTGTTTATATATTCTGGCTATATTCCCCTATCAGATGTATGATTTGTAAATATTTTGTCTCATTTTCACTCTTTGATTTTGTCCTTTGATACACAGAAGCTTTGATTTTGATGTAGTGCAGTTTATTTATTTTCACTTTTGTGGCCTGTACTTTTGGTGTCACATCTGAGAGGTTGTTGCCAAATCCAATGTCATGAAGCCTTTCCCCTGCATTTTCTTCTAAGAGTTTTATAGTTTTAGCTCTTAAATTTAGGTCTTTGGTCCACTTTGAGTTAACGTTTTCCATTTTCAGTTAGTTTGTCTGCCTTTTCTTATTCATTTTTGGGAGTTCTTTTTATATTCTAGACATGAGTCCTTTGTCAAATATGCATTGCAAGTATCCTCTCCCAGTCTGTGGTTTGTTTCTTTACTATTAGTGTCTTTTGATGAAGAAGAGTTTTTAATTTTAACGAAGCACAATTTATTAATCCTTCCCTTTATGATTATGTGATCATGTTTTTGTGAATTGTGTAAGAGATCTTTGTCAACTCCAAGTTCATGAAGGTATTTTCTTGTGTTTTCTTCTACAAGCTTTATTATTTAATAAATAATGGCCTGTCATCCATTTCACATTAATTTCGTGTGTGTGATGTGAGGTAGGGAATCAAGGTTCATTTCTTCTATATGCATATACAATTGCTTCAGCAGCATTTATTGAAAAGACCATCATGTCCCTTACCAAATGCAATAGCACTTTTTGCTACAAATCAGGTGACTATATGTGTGGGAATGTGTTTCCTGACTCTGTTCTGTTTCTTCTGATCTTTTTTTCTCTCTTTGTGTTGCCGCTACACCATCTTGATTACTGCAGCTTTATAATAAGGTCTATAGTTTCTGTCTGTTTTCATATTACTGGCCTGGCATCGAGAAGGCTCATGTAATTCTTGCAGAATGGTGGATAAATGAAGAAATGAGTTTCAGAGTCATCATTATAACTGCTGTATCATTACCATGCAGTTATATGCATCCTGCCATGTGGGCAAGAAAGACAGAGATCACAGGTAGTCCCTACATCTGCTGTTGGACCACACTATGTCACCCAGTCTCCATGCTCATTTGTCCTTCTGTGGTTTATTTTACAGTATGTGCATGCATTATAGTGTGTTCTATGTGTTGCCCTCTGTAGTAGACAGAAGAACCTTAACCACCTAGGAAGCTTGTCGGCAGGTGTGCCTTTTGTACCACGTGTAGAAACAAAATGCCATCAAAGGAACAAATGGAGACCTGCTGGAAACTGACAAGAGAGCAGGCCACGGCAGCAAGTGTAGCTTGCAAGTCTTTCTTAGGCAGCATTGACGAGGACTGGCAGGACACAAATGGCCAGAAGACACATCTACTTGACCTGCCCAACTCTCATTTCAGGCTTTGTTCTTCCTTAAGCTCTTTCACCCACAAGCACTTCCTGGACTATTTAAGATAAACAGGTCAAGTTAAGTTCATAGATGCCCACTGAGTTCTCATAGGTGGTCCAGAAGCCTCTTTTAATCCTTACGGAAAAAAGTGTATATAAATGCAAGTAGATGGATAGATAATTAGGTATATAACAATAGACAACTTAGTAAATTAGTTAACTACAATTATCGGACTTCACCAGGCCCTTGTTGAGGTGAAGTTACAGTTCCTGATCTCAGTTCATTTTCAGTCTCAATGGGAACAAGATTTAAATGCTGTAGATACTTTCCCAGGCGAAAAGAAAAAAACATTTCCCAACAAGGCCAGCCCACGTGACTGGAAGGAAGGCTGCAAGGAACAATGTTTGGTTACCTGCAGTGTTAAGACTGTAACTCAAATCTGAGTCCTGTCTGTGAGGTTGGCATGGCCCCAGCTGCTTTGAGGGTTTCCACTGCAGAAGTCACCTGATGGTCCAAGTTCAGGCTCTGTCTCTGCTACTTAGCAGCTTTGTGATTCTGTGCCTCAGTTTCCTCATCTGTAAAATGGAAGTGATAATAGTACCTGCCTGATAGAGTTATTGTGAGGAATAAGTGACCTTATTTGTGTAAAATACTAAGAACAGCCCTGACATACGGTGAGAGTCCAGTTCAGTGTAGGCACAGGACATTGGTTTAGATGATCTTCTCCTGAATTATCACAACCACAGATAATAGGGGTAAGTCTGGGTGTGTGCGAGTCCGGCAGAGTGGAGTTCTGGCTGCATCATTGCTCAGTCTTGACTGTGAAATGTGTTCCTGCTTTCCTCAGGGATGTCACAGGAGACTTTGTCCTCCCTAATGGTGTCAGTTTCGCCTCGGTCCCTGGGCTCTCTAACAGGAAGATGAACACCAGCCAGGTCTAACTCATCGAGGATTACCTAGGTTTCTCTTTGCTATGAATAGATTTTGCTTTTTGACCAATGTGCAGAAATTCCAAGCCCTGTCTGTATCTTGGGGCTGGGAGGGAGGAAGAGAAGGAAAAGTAGGAACACAGAGACAGTCATCCAAGGGAAATGATTTAAGAGCCTCCCAGACAGCGAATAATTCACCACTCATTGTTGGGGGGAAAGCATTTAACAAGAAACTCAGCCCTAAGGTTACATGGTCATGCAGAGTGACTAGCCCGGGGGGAGGACTGTGGTGCAAGTGAAGGTGGCTGTTGGTGACCAGAGAAGACTTTCTGGGATACTGGGAAAGAAGGCAGAGTCTACTTGGGCCAATCTGACCAAGAGCAGAGCCCTTGGGGATTTCCTAGGCATTGGCCTGCACTCAGGGTTCAAATCCTACCTTTGCCCTTTCTTACCTGATCAGCAGCACTAAGCTTCAGGCCCCTCATCTGCAAATAGGGGACATTGGTGAGAATCAATATGTTTATGTTTAGCATAATTTGGGCACATGGTAAGTGCTCAGTTAAGTACTTTAAAAATATTTTTAATATTTTACTCAGTGCTGAGTCCTGTATCAGGCACTGGAAATACAAAGATGAATAAGGAAGGCCCCAGTCCTTGCCCAGGCCAGGGAGAGACAAGTTCACCAGGAAGACCCTGATGAACTGGTTAAGCCACAAGCCTGGCCCATCCTGGGCTTCTCAGGGAAGCGCACTATTTGACCTGTTGGATTAGCAGAAACTTCTTTCTTCCAACACAGGCTATACATGGGAACCTAGGTTGTGCCTGTTTTCCATGAACGAATCCAGGCCAGAGGGTGTGAGGGGCCGGCTGACCTGAAAGCCTGGTCTGGTCCAGCAGCCCACACCACTGCCCATCCCATGGGGACTCAGTTGTACCTCCCACCTGCTTTCTGAGGGCAGTCGCTGACAGCAGCTCTGCTAGAAGTTGCTTGGTACAACTGAGCCTTCATGGTTTGGGACTCGATCTTGTCATTCTGTGGCCTGGGAGGGAATGTGTGGAAACTCCTCTCAATGCCCAGAACCCACCCCAGAACGATGTGGGGCCCCTGTCTGGAACCCCAAAGCTCAACATTTCCTGTGGCCATGTTCCAACCTCCTGTGCTTTGCAATGTGTAAAGGCAGAGCGTTCAAAATGTAAGTGCAGGATGGAGAGAAAGGAGGCTGGGAAGATTAGTGGGCCTGATTATGACAGGACCGAAATGCCATTGGTGAAATCTCTGCAGTGGGGAGCTATTGAGAGTTCTTGACAAAGGGAGCAGCCTGGTGAAGTTCGCAATTGAAGAGATTTCTCTTTCCTCAGTGAACGGGGTGGGATGGGAGAAGGCTAGAGATCTAGAAGCAAGGTGATTAGTTATAGTAGGGAGTGAGAGGAGTTTCATCAGCTTCCCCAGATGCCAGGCTACAGAAAAGAAAAGTGTATGTCAGATTTACACAGGAAATTTGGCAAAAATATAGGTTCTGGGGCCCTTTTCTTAGAGATTCTATTTCAGTGGATCTGGAATGGAGCTGGAACCTGTGCTTTTAGCATATGTGCCAGGACATTTAAGAGGAGGGATGGACTATTCAATAATGATGTTAGGACCACTGGCTAGCTACAGTGAAAACAATTAAGTTTAAGACCTCACTCCTTACACCCAAATAAATGCCAGATGGAGCCGAAATGGCAATGGAAAGGAAGGAAGTGAGGAAGGGAGGGGAAAAAATAAATCATAAAGGAACTGGAAGGAAAATTAGATGACATTCTAAAAAATAACCTTGGACATGAAACCTAAAAGTCATAAAGGAAAGACTGATGACACATTTGGCCACATAGAAACAAAAATTTTTCTGTACAGCCAAGTTAATGATAAATAGGGAGAAAATATTTGTAGCCTATATGTATAAAGGATTGATATCTTCAATATCAAAAGAGTTTATATAAACCAATAAGAAAAATATAATCCATCAGAAACATAAATAAAAGATGTGAAAAATAATCCCAGCTTCGAGGTATATTCTCTTTGATCAAGTATTTTCCCTCCTGGGAGTTTATCCTGTGATGTACTCACACAAGTATAAAGAGAGTATTTCTTTGTAGCATTTCTTGGAATAGAAAAAGCCGGAAACAACTTTTATATCCATCAGTAAAGGACTGGCTGAATTTGAGTGCAGCGAACAGCAGAATACTACACTGCCCCCAGAGAGGGGGAGGTGAACCTAGGTATCCACACATAGATTTAAAAAAGTCATAGATCAGGATGTATGACATATTTTCTTCATTTATATAAAAATTCCAGTAGACACACACCTATTTATATAAATGCATTAGGACGTTGGGAAGAACACATCAAATTAACCATAGCTCCTCTGGGGAGGGACACATGGGGACAGGGGGATTCAGGGGAAAGAGCAGAGAACAGTAAAATTCTAGAGTGGTTGAAAAATCTGCAACTATCTTTTCATTTAAAAAAATTTTTTTCTAAGAAGGACAAAGCTCCCCAGCATTTCTATTCTGTAATTGGTCTTCAGAACTTCTGGTCTAGACAAAACCTACGGGTGTGACCCCCCAAGCCCCTGGAGGGGAGCACGGAGGAGATGCAGGGAACAGAAGCAACCAGACTTGGAGATTGGTGGCTCAGATGGGGGCAGCGGTGCAGGTGCTGAAAGCCCAGGAGAGGGTCGGCAGGCCAGGACCCGGCCAGGGTCTAAGGGGGTGGGGGCCGATGTCCAGGAGGCCTGGGCTCCTTGCCAGGATGCGCACTGATCCCCGGGCAGGGGTGGTTTGCTCTGCCCGGAACCACCTGAGTGCTGGTAGGTCAGCAGCTGTGGGGGACCCTGACCTGAGTGAGGTCAGAATCCCACAGGTGAGTCCAGAGTCTGGCTGAGGGACAGGCAGGACTTCAGCCGACATTTGAAGGTTGGTTGGTGTCAGCAGCACAGCTGAGGCTGGCACGGGATCTTCCCCAGCCCTTCCCCCACAGTAGCCAGAGGACTGTGGGGCAGGTGAGGGGGTGAGCCTGACCCTGCCAGCCCACCTCTCAGCAAGGCCCACCAGGAGGGTTGCCTTGTACAAAGACCAGCACGTACCCCTAGATATAAACTCACCTTGACCAAGGTCTGACGGGGATTTGAGGCTTAATTTACCCCATGGAATTGTTCCCCAGCTTAAGATCAGTATTGCAGCCAGCCTGAGCGAACGAGCAAACTTGGCAAGCATTTTTCAGTTGACCACACTGCCACCTGGTCTTAGATTCCTAAATCCAGAATTATCAGAATGCAAGTGACCCTTGAGGTCATTCAACCCCAATCTTCATGTTGCAGAAGGGAAAACTGAGGCCCAGAAAGGGGAATACCTTGCTTAGGATCACACAGCAGAGCTGTGCTCCAGGGCTTCCTGCCACAGATTACTAGACCCCAGGGCAGCCAAAGAGACTCCAGGCCTCTCCATCTGCGCTTGCTGGAGGAAACCCTCAGACACCAGAGAAAGGCGGAGGCAGGCCAGGGAGGCAGCCCAACTGTGCTGAGAAGGCTCAGGAGGTCAGCCCCCTGGCACTCACTAGTGTGCCGCTCACTGTCCCAGCTGCAGCCCAGATCTGCAGCCCAGCACCTGCTGTTCAGGGATAATGGCCCCAAGAGATGGAGGGACTCAGAAATGTTCTCCAGTTTGGCCTGAAGACTTCCCAGCTGGATGTCCTTGGGCAGATCATGCCTCTTCTCTGGGCCTCAGTTTCCCCCCAGAATCAAATGACAATGACAGGTACACGAGTGTGAGCTCGAGGACAGGACTGTGCTCATGTGACTCATCCACTCGGCTGAAATTCAGGCTGGAATTCAGGACTCTGTCAAGACAGAGCTGCTCTGCCGTGGGCCTCACTGACTGGTCATTATTTCGTAGGAATCCAGTGACAAGAAGTGCATTGGAGACCCCAAAACCTCAGTCTCAGTAGGAGACCACGCAGTGCGGCTTCCATGGAGGCAGCGGGGTGGATCGGGTGGCCTGGAAAGCTGTGCACAGGGATGGTGATGATTTTCATCCGCGACTGTCTTTAGTTCTAGCTCGAGCCCTGGGTCGGTACGACACATTCCATCTGAAAAGCGTCCCATACAGTCAGATCCCTCAGACCTGTCACCACCTGATCTCCCGCCTGTGTTCCCGTTCCCACTGCTAGGACCAGGCCGAGGCCCTGCCCAGCCCAGGAACCAGTGCGCCCCTTGTCTGGGGGAACTTAGAAGGTCTGTGCCAGTATCTGGGTGGTTCAGCGTGACATTGGCTTCTTTGGAGGCCCCACTTTGACCTCCGGGTTCAACATCGGCTCTCATTTCTTGAGCGCCATCTGTATGCCAGGCGCTTCACATCTGTGATAACCCCGTTCAGTCCCATGACAACCTGTCAGCCTGAAGGCGGCAGGGCCAGGGTTGGAATCCAGAGCTGTTTCCATCCGGCCACGACAGCCCCTCAGCAGAAATAGTTCCCTCAGTAATAATAATGGCTGTTATTTCTTGAATGCTTGCTATATACCAGGTACCACATGAAGCAACTGATATGAATTAAATCAATTTAAACCACACATGGTACTTTTGTTGTCCCCATTTTACAGGTGGGGAGACTGAGGCTTAGAGAAGTCCCAAAGTTTTCCGGTTGGGAGGTGGAGGAGCCAGAGTTAAAATGCAAGCTGTCTGAGTCCCAAATCTGTCTTGGGGGTGGCTGTGCTGTGGTGCCACATGCATGCGTGCAGTGACGGGACACTTACACTTATTCACTGTGCTTCAGGCCTAAACCCTGACCTGTGTTGCCACCTCTGCCTGTGTCCCCACTTCGCCAGGCCTGGGCTCTGCAGAGCTCTTTTCTGCCTCCCAGGGACCAAGACCCCACTCCAGTCCCCTGTGTGAGCTAGCTCCAAAGGGGACTGCTCCAAAGGGATCGACTAACTGGCTTAAATAAGAGAGAAGGTGTCCTCTCTCAGGGGCAGGTGTCTTCACTGCATGCCATCATCCACTCTTCTCCCACCGTCCCTCGGGGTGATGTCCTCGTCCATGTGGTCAGAGTTGGCTTTCTGCCACCACAACCATGTTCCTTTCTGAGAAAGTGGAGAGGGAGTGCAGGGCAAGTGCTTTTCCTCTGGCTGTGATCTAGGAGCTCTGTGCCTCCTTGGCCAGAACTAGCTACAAGGGAGGCTGGGAAATTCGGTCTCCAGCTGAGTGGCCAGAGACCCAGCTAAGGCTCAGGGGGCTTCTGTTGCTATGAGAAAGAGGACTGGCTAGTGGGAGAAATGCCCAGTCTCTGCCACATTCCCTAGTCCCAGCCGGAGCTCCACCTTGGCCTTGGCCACCGTCTTTGTCCAGGCTTCCTTCTATGGTTCTCTGACCACTTCTCCCTGTTAGTCCCCAGGCCCGTGTCCCCACCCCTGGCCTGTCTTGCCACCATCTGAGCCCACAGCACTTTTACTTTTCTTTGCCGGTGAGGAATTCTGCTCCAGCTCGCGGGTGCACAGGTGCCCCCCACAGAGAGTAACGCACACAGAGGGTCTCAGAAGGGGCATCGGTTTTGTCGTTGGAACATTAACTAAGAATATTTACTGCTTGCCTCCTGTCCCGTCTGTAGCCTCGGGCCCTGGGTTCCCACGTATTGAAGCTAAAAGGAAGGTTTACTTTCCTGATATTTTTGAGATCAGTATGTTTTATTATTGTCAGTAAAATTTTTGACCCGATTTTGGTATATCGGGGTTTGTTTGCATGCATGCACGTGCACGCACATGTATGTGTGTGTGTGTGAGTGCATGTAATTTAGTAAACTACAAACAAAGAACTTCATTAAGCTGCACCAGTCTGGGGACGGCTCGACCTAACAGCTTCCTGAGCATCAGGCCCCTGTCCCCATCCTGCCTCAGCCTTATCTAGCTTGGCTGGTGGCCCAAGCTCCTCAGTACAGAGCCCAAGGCAGACTCAGGCTGGCCTCCTGCCAGGACCGGGGGAATGATCCACCTGGGAGAGCCCTCCTCCCATCTCCCAGCTGGTAAGTTCCTCTGGGGTGGCCACTCTGGGCGACAGCCGTGTTGTCCCGATACCCTGTGTGCAGAAGGTGCTTTCTGGTTGGGTTTCAGAGCTTCAGGCCTCCATGCCTGGGCCCAGTGGGCTCCTACATCAATCCCCACTCCCCTGAGTCCTGTGGCTCCAGCCCCAGCAAGCCCCGATGTCTTCCTGTTGGGTTACTCTAACAGCTAGGCCTATGGAAGCTTCTGGAAGTGGGAGCCAAATTGTCTGATATGTTAACCAACTGCCCGTGGAAGCTCAGGTTCTCCTCATGGCTATACGCTGGTTTCTAAGCCAGAGCTCTCTGGGGGCTGTGGCTGCCACAGCCCGGCAACATGGACCCCAAGGCCATTCTGCAACCATCCGCAGAGACTGTCCCTCCTCCTTCTGGCCTGGGGTTCAGGCCCCTGCTGGCCCAGGTCCTGGGCCCTGTCAGAAAAACCCTCTGGCTCTGACCCCATTTCTCTGGTGACTTTCACAGGTGCCTTCACCAATACCCTGGAGAAACAGCTTTTCTCCCTGTCACTTCAAGTCTATATTAAAATTTCACACATAGAACCAGAAAAGGTAGAAAGAGCCATCTTTCTTAGTGCCTCTTGGTCACAGTGATTAGAACAGTCCTTCTAAAGGACTTAAAGAGTTAAGTAACAAACGATTTATGCCACTGCTAAACTGTTATGCACGCTACAGGGGAGGTCTCCTTAGGTCTCATAGGTTCTCCTACATCTGCGTCTCCTGGCTGCCCCCGCCCACCGCGCCTTGTATGAAGCCCCTCAGGCCTGCTGTGATGCGGTGGAGCAGGCTAGTCCAGAGCACTGGCCACGAGCCCCAGGACCAGTGTGGCCTGAGCCCGCCGTTCCCCACCGTGGCTCCGCTACTCTGTGTGCAGAGTGGAGGGGTGGCTCTTCCGGCTCACAGGCCTCCTGACTCTGCATTCTGGTGGCCAGCAGTGCTGTCCTGTTGCTCCTCCCTCACAGGTGCAGGCAGCAGGCCCCCTCCCTGGAGGAACACCAGGTCCAGCTCTCAGGTATAGGCTGGACACCGTCCCTAGGCAGGCAGTGCTGGCCCAGTGAGTCACCCCAGTCGCACCAGGCCCAGTGATGACACACCAGTCACCTGTCTCCCTCATCCACCCTTCCCCTCCCACCTGGCCCTGGGAATTGCACCAAACCCCAGCCACTGGACGCTTCCCCACCTGTCCCTGGAGGGCCCTGTGGCTCAGTGAAGGGAGAACACAGGGATGAACAATGTAGGGTCCTCCCTGGCCAGCGGCCCCCTACTCAGACTGATCATTTCACCATCTAGTCACACAGCAGGGTCCCATCCATCCTCGGGAAGAAGCAAAGCTTGCCACTAGCCACTGTTCTGGGCGTGCTTTGAGATCCTTGCATGCAAGATTCATAGAAATAGGAAGTGTAGTCAGCCCTGATGACGCACAACAGCACCGAGGCCTCTCCCACACACGGGTGCAGTCAGGCCCAGGGGTGCCAGCACAGCACAGAGCACAGTCCTCTGTCTGCACTGCAGGTGACCATGGCCGCCTTGTCTGATGTTTAGAAGGCTCGGCGCTTCTGCCCACCTCTGCCTGGTAAGCGAGGCCTGGGGTACTGCGCCAGGATGGGCTCCCCAACTTATCTGGGCTTCCCATTGCTTCTGGCACGCACGCACAGTGGGGTTAGGGCATAAGTAGGACAGCCGACGCTGCTGCTCAGGCACTAGACACCTCCCGACACTCCTCACTATGGAAACGGCAATGTCCCCTGGGGTCGTGCCCGTGCTTTGATGCAATAGGGAGGCGAAGACTGCAGTGCCCATCATGCCACTGAAGTCACAGAGAATGTGAATTAATTGAGGTGGGAGACAGCCCTGGCCGTGGGGTGGGGAGGCACAGGATGGCCCAGCTCTGCCACCATTCCTGGGTGACTTTTAGGGAAAGGGATGACATCTTTCTAGTAGCCCTCAGTCTCCTCACGTGTCAAGTGAGGGGTTGGACTAGACAACCCACTGGGAGACCACGGTGTAATTTCAATCCTCACAGCAAAGATCAAAAGTTCATACCAGACACCCAGAGACAGTTGCATACTTGTGCCTGGTTCTGGCCACAAGGGAAATATTAGCGGTGAGGGAAACCATTTATCCCGTTGTTTGCCTGGGACTGCCCCGGCCTATTTCCATTGTTCCTCCATATTTACCAGCAGTGCCCTTTTGCTCTCAAAAGTGCCCCAGTTTGCGTGATTCATACATGGCCATCCTGTCGACCGCGATACAATGCAATGAGATTCCCTGCCTTCCCCACACTCAGCCTGCTTTGGGAGGACGGCTTCTCTGCCCAAGTCAGAGGAGGCTTTTGACTGCCCAGAGAATAGCCTTTGCTGACTTGTGGCCTTCCATTGACAAAAATCAATGACCGCATTTGCTAGAGGGATGTCACTGAAGACATAGATGGTCTCCTGCATCATTCACCACCCCTGACTGAAGTACCACGTGTAAAAGTTCTTTTCGAGCAACGCTTTGCTTCTTGCAAGGAACTTAGATGTTTCTTCTTCTCTGGTGATAAGGACTCTATAACGAACCACATCTCCGTTTTCTCCTTGACTGCCAGAAAGCTCCTATATACATGTGTAGCTGAACTATGGAAACACTGCAAGCCCTAACGATTGGTATAGCGGTGTTCTTTTTATCCCACCAATCCTGACTTTCTGCCTTATTTGAATTTTCTGTTCTGATTTGTTATTTTCATTTATAGTTTTCTTATATTTATAGTTTGTCATTATTCTATAAACATGCTTTTGTTATAGTCACCTTGAATTCTTTTTTTCTTTTTCTTTTTTTTTTTTTTCTTGAGACAGAGTCTCACTCTCTTGCCTGGGCTAGAGTGCCATGGCTTCAGCCTAGCTCACAGCAACCTCAAACTCCTGGGCTCAAGCGATCCTCCTGCCTCAGCCTCCCGGGTAGCTGGGACTACAGGCATGCACCACCATGCCCAGCTAATTTTTTCTATTTTTAGTTGTTTGGCTAATTTCTTTCTATTTATAGTAGAGACGGGGGTCTCACTCTTGCTCAGGCTGGTCTCAAACTCCTGACCTCAAGCAATCCTCCCGCCTCGGCCTCCCAGAGTGCTAGGATTACAGGCGTGAGCCACCGCACCCGGCCACCTTGAATTCTTTGTAGAACCAAGATAAGAAACACAGAAGGGTAAACTTACAGGATATAATTTTTAGCTAAAAGACCTGTCACCTGCCTCTCCACAGCATATCACAGTGTCCCAGGCTCTGCCATTTGAAAGATAATTTTTTTTTTATTTCAGCATATTATGGGGGTGCAGATGTTTAGGTTACGTATGTTGCCCTGAGGGGACAGGTATATGCATACACAAAGAGTGCAATGCGCACCATCTGGGGGATGGACATGCTTGAAGCTCGGACTTGGGAGAGACAATTTTTTGAGTCTTAAAGACTTGCTAACCTTCTGAACACCATGGGTGCGGGGAGCAGGGTGTGCTTCAGGAGAAGAAGGAAGCACAGAGGCACTGACAGCTCGCTCGGGGCCTCGCCCAGGGGATGCACACCTGAGAAAGGGCTTGGGAGCAAACTCTGGATGTGGGAGGCCCTGGTCCAGGTGCTGAAACATGGGCCCTTAAGCAGGCCACCTTCCCTTGGTGGGCCTTGGTTTTCTCAATTGGAAAGTGAGGTGATTGGGTGAGACTGAGTCCACGGCGACCTCCAGCTTTGAAATTCTGACCATCCTCTTGGGGAGAAGGGCCCTGGGGATGCACTCGGACACCAGGAAGCGTGGACTGCCTGACTTGCAGCTGGCCCTGGCAGGGAGGCACATACTTGGAGCTCCACACAGACCAATTTTGCCCCTGCCCTGGGCAAGGATCCCCATCCTGAGCTTCTTCCAGGGCATCCCCAGGGCACTGAGGGGATGAGAAAGGCTGCAAAGCTGGGGGAACCTTCCAGAAAGATCCTCCTGACAATTATTTGGATCAGGTGGTCATAGCTATGATCAATTGTGAGTTCCCACAGGCTGTGGCAATGGTTTGCAGCTTTGCCATGAAAGCTGGCGAGTGGGCTAGTAAGGGGGTAAAAAGCATGAGTGATGTCCCTTGCAGACAGTTGTGGAACCCAGGGCCAGAGAGGAATACTAACCTGAGCATAATCCACCCCTTAGAAAACTCACCCCTGAATGACTCATGGGCACTTCCTCTTGCACCTGCCGCAGTGGCATTTACACCCCTTACCTCCTTGGACCCCACTGTGGCCCTGAGGCAGAGTTGTCATCGTTGAGGCAGGAGTTGTTATTATCCATTTTACAGATTAGGTAACTGAGGCTTAGAGAGCTCAAACCCATTCGGAGCGGATCGCAAAACAGAGACGGGAGCCCAGTCCTTGGTTTCCTACCTGCCCTGCAGCTCCCAGAGCCCTCCCTCCCCCGCCTTTGCCCTCAATGCCGCACACAGCCCCAGGCCTCAGAAACACATTGGCATTCAAGTCACCCATGCCAACTGGGAAGTGGGTGAGGGCAGGATGGCAGCGCATGGGCGCCCGGAGGGGGCCCATGATTCTGGCTGTTTCCCTGGCTAAGCTCTGAGAGTCTCAGCCAGGTGTGGCATGGCGTCTCGGCACCCAGGCTGCAGACAAGTCACAGTAACTCTCTCTTCTCTCTGTGTGTGTATTTCTCTGTGTGTGTATTCTGTCATGTAGAAGAGCGTGATTTCTCCTCTGAGGCCAGTGATCTTCAACACGGAACTAAAGGGGAAAAGAGGCCAGAACGGAGCCACCGCCAGCATCCAGCGTGGCATCTCCTGTGCCAGGACCAGGGATGACTGGGCCATGGACTCAGACATCACCAACCTTCAACCATTTGCATAGCACATGGGGGACTCGTGGGGGCCACCTGCCACTGCCAACTGAAACAATACAATGGCAATACTGACGTCCCTCATGACGTTTTCCCAACAGACATTCAGGCAGAAAGTGCTGGTGCATTTTCTGTCTGCAAAGTAGAGGGCCATACCTCACCAATATGAATAGCTTGGGCCCTGACGACCTGCTCTGAGTTCACTCGCAGCCGGTGACACTTGCAAAAAACTCCCAAAGCCGTCTTGGGTTTGGCTTCCACAGCTCTTGGCCAATGTGGCCAAAGCTGGACACCTCTTTGGGACACTTGGATTATTCATAAATGCAGCCTGCCCCAGCTCTCCCTGAATAGCATCTGAAGTCTCTGGGAAGGTCATGGATCCTGAACAAAGTGTCAGGGGTACCAAGAAGGCTGAGGGAAGTCCCCGGAAGCGGCTGACCAAAGGAGAGGCCATTCAGACCAGTGTTTCTTCCAGCGTCCCATACCCAGGCAGCAGCACTGCTGCCACCCAAGAGAGCCCCCCTCAAGAGCTCCTAGCCCCACAGCCCTTCCCGGGCCCCTCATCAGTTCTTAGGGAAGGCTCTCAGGAGAAAACAGGACAGCAGCAGAAGCCCCCCAAGAGGCCCTCCATCGAAGCCTCCGTCCACGTCTCGCAGCTTCCGCAGCACCCTCTGACACCAGCATTCATGTCACCTGGCAAACCCGAGCACCTCCTGGAGGGGTCCACGTGGCAGCTGGTCGACCCCATGCGGCCTGGACCCTCAGGCTCCTTCGTGGCCCCTGGGCTCCATCCCCAGAGCCAGCTCCTGCCATCCCATGCTTCCATCCTTCCCCCCGAGGATCTGCCTGGCATCCCCAAAATCTTTGTGCCTCGCCCCTCCCAGGTCTCCGTGAAGCCCGCAGAAGAGGTGCACAAGAAGGAGAGGAAACCGCAGAAGCCGGGCAAGTACATCTGCCAGTACTGCAGCCGGCCCTGTGCCAAGCCCAGCGTGCTGCAGAAGCACATACGCTCGCACACGGGTGAGAGGCCCTACCCCTGCGGCCCCTGCGGCTTCTCCTTCAAGACCAAGAGTAACCTCTACAAGCACAGGAAGTCGCATGCCCACCGCATCAAAGCAGGCCTGGCCTCGGGCATGGGTGGCGAGATGTACCCCCCTGGACTGGAGATGGAGAGGCTCCCCGGGGAAGAGTTTGAGGAGCCCACCGAGGGAGAAAGCACAGATTCAGAAGAGGAAACCGGTGCCACGTCCGGGCACCCCACAGAGCTCTCCCCCAGGCCCAAGCAGGCCCTCCTCTCCAGCGGGCTGTACAGCTCCGGGAGCCACGGTTCCAGCCTCGAACGCTGTTCCTTGTCCCAGTCCAGCTCGGCCCAGTCGCTTGAGGACCCCCTTCCATTTGTGGAACCTTCATCTGAGCACCCCCTGAGCCATAAACCTGAAGACACCCACACGATTAAGCAGAAGCTGGCCCTCCGCCTGAGCGAGAGGAAGAAGGTGATTGACGAGCAGGCGTTTCTGAGCCCAGGCAGCAAGGGCAGCACGGAGTCTGGGTATTTCTCCCGCTCTGAGAGCGCCGAGCAGCAGGTCAGCCCCCCAAACACCAACGCCAAATCCTACGCTGAGATCATCTTCGGCAAGTGCGGGCGGATAGGGCAGCGGACGGCCATGCTGACAGCCACCTCCACCCAGCCCCTGCTGCCCCTGTCCACCGAAGACAAGCCCAGCCTGGTGCCTTTGTCTGTGCCCCGCACGCAGGTGATCGAGCACATCACGAAGCTCATCACCATCAACGAGGCCGTGGTGGACACCAGCGAGATAGACAGCGTGAAACCGAGGCGGAGCTCGCTGTCGAGGCGCAGCAGCATGGAGTCCCCCAAGTCCAGCCTCTACCGGGACCCCCTGTCATCCCACAGCGAGAAAACCAAGCCCGAACAATCACTGCTGAGCCTGCAGCACCCGCCCAGCACCACCCCCCCTGTGCCTCTGCTGAGAAGCCACTCAATGCCTTCTGCCGCCTGCACTATCAGTACCCCCCACCACACCTTCCGCGGTAGCTACTCCTTTGATGACCATATCACCGACTCCGATGCCCTGAGCCGCAGCAGTCAAGTGTTTACCTCCCACCCCCGGATGCTGAAGCGCCAGCCGGCCATTGAATTACCTTTGGGAGGGGAGTACAGCTCTGAGGAGGCTGGACCAAGTAGCAAAGACACAGCCTCCAAACCCTCAGACGAACCGGAACCCAAGGAAAGCGAACTTACCAAAAAGACCAAGAAGGGTTTGAAAACGAAAGGGGTGATCTATGAATGTAACATATGTGGTGCTCGGTACAAGAAAAGGGATAACTATGAAGCCCATAAAAAATACTACTGCTCGGAGCTTCAGATCACAAAGCCCATCTCTGCAGGTGCTCATGCATCTCCGGAAGCTGAAAAGAGTCAGGCTGAGCATGAGCCGTGGTCCCAGATGATGCACTATAAACTGGGGACCACCTTGGAACTCACTCCACTGAGGAAGAGGAGGAAAGAGAAGAGCCTGGGGGATGAGGAAGAGCCACCTGCCTTCGAGTCGACAAAAAGTCAGTTTGGCAGCCCTGGGCCATCCGATGCTGCTCGGAACCTTCCCCTGGAATCCACCAAGTCACCAGCAGAACCAAGTAAATCAGTACCCTCCTTAGAGGGACCCACGGGCTTCCAGCCAAGGACTCCCAAGCTAGGGTCTGGCTCAGAATCAGGGAAGGAGAGGAGAGCAATGTCCAAAGAAATCTCTGTCATCCAGCACACCAGCTCCTTTGAGAAGTCTGACTCTCTCGAGCAGCCCAGTGGCTTGGAAGGGGAAGACAAACCTCTGGCCCCATTCCCATCACCCCCTCCTGCCCCACATGGACGCTCAGCTCACTCCCTGCAGCCCAAGCTGGTCCGCCAGCCCAATATTCAGGTTCCTGAGATCCTGGTGACCGAGGAGACTGACCGGCCAGACACCGAGCCTGAGCCGCCTCCTAAGGAACCCGAGAAGACAGAGGAGTTCCAATGGCCCCAGCGTAGCCAGACACTTGCCCAGCTCCCAGCTGAGAAGCTGCCACCCAAGAAGAAGAGACTGCGCCTGGCGGAGATGGCCCAGTCGTCGGGAGAGTCCAGCTTCGAGTCCTCCGTGCCGCTGTCTCGCAGCCCAAGCCAGGAGAGCAGCGTCTCTCTGAGCGGATCCAGCCGCTCAGCTTCCTTTGACAGGGATGACCACGGGAAAGCAGAGGCCCCCGGTCCCTCATCTGACATGCGCTCCAAACCCTTGGGCACCCACATGCTGACTGTCCCCAGCCATCACCCACACGCCCGAGAGATGCGGAGGTCAGCCTCAGAGCAGAGCCCCAACGTTTCCCATTCTGCCCACATGACCGAGACACGCAGCAAATCCTTCGACTACGGCAGCTTGTCCTTGACAGGCCCTTCTGCACCAGCCCCCGTGGCCCCACCAGCGCCAGTGGCCCCACCAGAGAGAAGAAAATGCTTTTTGGTGAGACAGGCCTCTCTGAGCAGGCCTCCAGAAACAGAGCCACCGGAGACTACCCCCAAAGGAAGACAGGAGAGCGAGGAACCACTGCCCTCGTCCAGTAAAGCGTCCACCAAAAGCTCATTGCCCCAGACTTCGGTAGCGGCCACCTCACTGGGTGGGCACCCAGGAGGCAAGAGCCAGGGGCAGGACAGACCCCACCTGGGGCCCACCACACCCTACACAGAAGCACTGCAGGTGTTCCACCACCCCACGGCCCAGCCTCCCCTGCATGAGAAGCCGTACCTGCCCCCACCCGTCTCCCTTTTCTCCTTCCAGCACCTTCTGCAGCACGAGCCAGGACAGTCCTCAGAATTTTTTTCCACCCAGACCATGTCCAGCCTCCTCTCTCCACCGTACTCTGTGCCCCCACTTCCTCCCTCCTTATTTCAAGCCCCACCACTTCCTCTCCAACCTGCAGTTCTACACCCAGGCCAAATGCATCTCCCCCAGCTCATTCCTCACCCAGCCAGCATCCCCTTCCGGGAGCCCCCTTCTTTTCTCCCCATGCCATACCCTACCTCCTCAGCACTCTCTTCTGGATTTTTCCTGCCTCTGCAATCCCAGTTTGCGCTTCAGCTCCCTGGTGATGTGGAAAGCCATCTTCCCCAGATCAAAACCAGCCTGGCCCCACTGGCAACAGGGAGTGCTGGTCTCTCCCCCAGCACAGAGTACAGCAGTGACATTCAGCTACACCCCATTGCTCCCCCAGCCAGCTCTTCAGCTCCTACATCAGCCCCTCCACTGGCCCTGCCTGCCTGTCCAGACGCCATGGTGTCCCTGGTTGTACCTGTCCGTGTTCAGACCAACATGCCGTCCTATGGGAGCGCAATGTACACCACCCTTTCCCAGATCTTGGTCACCCAATCCCAAGGAAGCTCAGCAACTGTGTCTCTTCCCAAGTTTGAGGAGCCCCCATCCAAAGGGAAGACTGTGTGTGGGGCAGATGTGCATGAGGCTGTGCCCGGACCATCTGGGTTAAGTGAAGAGCAAAGCAGAGCTTTCCCAACTCCATACCTGAGAGTGCCTGTGACATTACCTGAAAGAAAAGGCACCTCCCTGTCATCAGAGAGTGTCTTGAGCCTAGAGGGGTGTTCATCAACAGCAGGGGGAAGCAAACGTGTTCTTTCACCAGCTGGCAGCCTTGAACTTACCATGGAAACCCAGCAGCAAAAAAGGGTGAAGGAGGAGGAGGCTTTCAAGGCAGATGAAAAACTTGAGCTAGTAAAACCATGCAGTGTGGTGCTTACCAGCACTGAGGATGGGAAGAGGCCAGAGAAATCCTTAGGCAGCCAGGGACAGAGTAGGAGAGAGCTAGAAGTGCTGTCCAGTCTGTCCTCAGATCCATCTGACCCAAAGGAAATTCCTCACCCCACATTGCCCCATGGGGCAGCCCCAGGCTCAGAAGCTTTGAAAGAATATGCCCAGCCATCTTGCAAACCTCACCGAAGAGGGTTGCCCCCACTGAGTGTGAAGAAAGAAGATTCCAAGGAACAACCTGATCTCCCTCCCCTGGCACCTCCCAGTTCTCTGCCTCTGTCAGAAATGTCCTCCAGACCAGCAAAGTTGCAAGAAGGTATGGACTCAAAGAAGGTACTGCAGTTCCCCAGCCTCCACACAACCACTAATGTCAGTTGGTGCTATTTAAACTACATTAAGCCAAATCACATCCAGCATGCAGATAGGAGGTCCTCTGTTTACGCTGGTTGGTGCATAAGTTTGTACAACCCCAACCTTCCGGGGGTTTCCACTAAAGCTGCTTTGTCCCTCCTGAGGTCTAAGCAGAAAGTGAGCAAAGAGACATACACCATGGCCACAGCTCCGCATCCTGAGGCAGGAAGGCTTGTGCCATCCAGCTCCCGCAAGCCCCGCATGACAGAGGTAAGTTCAGCCTTGTTTTTCTTCTCACCACTGATTTTTAAAGTCCTTGCTGAGCTTTTAAGGCCACATTCTCCTTAGATTCCATTTGCAGAACTAGAACCAGATGAGTGGGTAGATTTCCTCTCTGGGAGCTGTAACTAGTCACATTACAAGGAAACATGTTTATTAGTTTTCTTTGTCAGTGTCTCCCTCACATCGTTGGAATAGATACATTTCAATAAAGTTAGCTATACAGTGATCCTGCTTTCCATGAGCTTCTATTATAAAATCAAAGATACAATCTCATCAAGAAAAAAAGCAATTCTCCAAAATACTGAGTTGGAAAAGTTGGCCAACAGGAACACCTGTAGCAATTTTAGAACTCAGTTAAAATATCATTATATTGTTCTCCCTTGTCTTGTTAGTCTTTTCCTGTTTTTCTTATTCCCTACACCTACTGTTTCCATTGCTCTAGTACCACTTGAAATCTTCCCATTTCCAGATATTCTAGAATTGGACACAACTCCTGAAATATTCCTTCTTTCTTCTCTGTGAGTAGTATATCATATAGAAAGCTGAGCTGCAGTATCCCTCTTCACTAGTAAATGGAAATATCACTCACAGTTTGACCCGTCTGTGCTATGTAGTAGCACTAGTCCCTCACTAAAGGCTTGTACTTACTCCTTCATTGCCTCTGACCTGAGGCTACATCAGGAGGTATAAAATCAACTGGTCCCGTGCAAGTTCAGCAAGTTTGAAATTCGATAATTCCCAACTTGCTTCAGATGAAAGACACCTCCATACACTGACAAGGCCAGCCTAGGATTCAGGGCATGATGCGTTATGCTGATTTGGCATTTGTGGAATAACAATTGGTCTTATTTATTGAGCAACCTCACTATGCCAGGCCCGGGCTGGGCCCTTGAATCCAGTCATTGCTCAACTCCACCTGTGAGGTAGCATTACCATCTCCATTCTATAGATGAGGGAATTGAGGGTCAGAGACTAAGAGAAGTCAAGGTCACATGGCAAATGTTTGGCACACCCAGAATTTGAACCCAGACCTGTCTGACTCCAAAGACTCTACTTTTCTTCTTTTAGTTATTCGAGGAGAGAAACCCTTAAAAAATGATTGCAAATTTAAACATGTTCTTCATGTGTCTTCAGACCAGATGCTTTGACTAAATCAGCCATAAATCCCCTAACCTCAAATCATATTGCAGATAAGTGAGCAAAACTGTATTCTATAACTTCCCATATATTCATATCTTCCTCTTTTATCATTGAATGAATGTTGTGCATTGAATTTGTCCTTAGCTGGGCCAGATATTGTTCACAGAACTGCTTTTCAAATTTATTCTCTAGATGTCTTTGTCGCTCTACAGATGTCCGTAACCAAGATTTCCACTTTGCGATAAACATCACACTGATTTTCTCTCCAGTGTCTCTTACTAGCTGTGGCCACTCCCAAGGTGTTGTTGTAATTATATTCATACTTATAACTTTTGGGGTACCTACTGTGTGCCAGGTACTATGCTAAACTTTACTTTTATCCTCACAGCCACCTTGAGAGTTAGGATGCAATATCACCATTTTTGGATGAGGTGACCAAAACACAAAGAGCTTAAGTAAGTTGCACGCGGCCACATGCTAAATGGCACAGCCTGGATTCAAAATTAGATCTCACTCCAAATCCCTTTTGGATGACCTAGGCTGCCTCTATTTTCTAATGATTGAAAATTGCATGGTGCACTTAAGAAAAAGGAAGGATTAATTTGGTTTAATTTGGATGTGGCAATTATTTGTTTATAATGAATCTTTCTTAAAATAAGCTAAAACCTGCAAACTTTTTCTTGGAATATTCTGTTTGGTTCACTGGCATGTTTCCTACCAGAAGTGCAACAATCTAGTATGTTAATATAACTGCATGGTCTATGAGTTGAGGCCTTTACACAACTACCCCTCTCTCTCTGGCCTCTGCTTCTATATCTGCAGTGATGAGGAGCTCACCACCTCCTGGTACAGCCCAATCCATCTTTGGATAGTGCTTGAAGAAAGTTCTTTATTTTACCGAAGTGACATTTGTCATCTTGTAGCTTCCATTCTCTGTTAGTAGTTCTGGAAAGGTCCTTTACCCTATCGTAGCATTTTGAACCTCTTCCTAACCATCTTCCTGGAGGTCTAGTCCACCTTATCATGTTTGAGTTTGGGTGTAGATTTTTTTTTCTATGTATAATCCCTAAAGAAACTCAAGCTTGTTTAAGAGTCTACTTTGCAGCCACATTCCCCAAGCTTCTCGTTTCTTTTTTTCTCCTTGGGGATGATTTGGACAACCACATAGCACTGTAACAAAGAGATTAAGAGCAAGGATTGAGGTGCCAAGTTGCCCAGATTTAAATCTCACTACCTCACCTACTAGCTGTGTGACCTTGAGCCAATACTTTAAGCTCTCTGTGCCTTGGTTTCTTCATCTGTAAAATAGAGATGATAATAATAATACCTAGCTTATAGGACTGTGGAGATAATTAAATGAGTTAAAATATGCAAAGCATGCGTAGAACAGTGCTTGGCCTATTGGTACTCCGTAAATGTTTTTAGCTATACTTATTGGTATTATTAGCATTAAAAGCCACAGTGGATTCCTGGTCCCCTGAGCAATTCCAGCACTGTTTCCTGGTAGAGTCGTGCATTGCCAACCAAACCAGCCTCCTCCAGCTTAGCCAAGATATCACAGCAGGCCTGAGGGAGAAGCAGTTCCTTTGCCTGTGGGAGGCCTCTTGGTCATTCCCTGGATGGTTTAGAAGATCGCAGGCCAGGGTGGGAGTGGAAACAGCACACTCTGGAAACCCACAGATATTGCAGAAAATCAGCTACCTCCACCAGGGCAGCAGTCCAAATTCTTGCTTGGCTTCCACTCCCCACTTCGAACTCTGAAGAGATTAGTTGGGAGTCAGTGAGTCATAGAAATTGGTCCTGGAATGGACCTTCAAGTTGGTCTAAACCCCCTCAGACTCTGAGGCCCAGAGAGGTGACTCAGCATGCAGTGGCCTATCTGGTGCTAGAACGCAGGTTCCATGATTCCCAACCGGGTGCCTTTCTGCCTAGCCCCACGCTGTCCTTGTAGGGGCAGGGATGCTGGCTGGCATGGGGACTGAAGTTCTTAGATTGTCCCAGCAGCAGGAAACATGGTTGCTTCCCCCACTGGCTGGAAACAGCATGGCTTCTCACGACCTCGATGACAGTGGCATGAAGTAGGACAAGCCTCTCACTCCTGGCACTGCTGGCCCCAAACCCCAGCACAGCATTGCTGTTCCCTACACGATAGTGTACCCACTCCCTGCCACCACTGGAGGGTTTAGAGCAGCAGTCTCCAACCTTTCTGGCACCAGGGACCAGTTTCATGGAAGACAATTTTTTCACGGAAGGGGGGTGTGAAGCTCAGGCGGTGATGCAAGCAATGGGGAGCGACTGTAAATACTCTCGCTTGCCCGCCACTCACTTCCTGCTGTGTGGCCCCTCGGTTCCTAAGTTTCATGGAAGACAATTTTTCCATGGACCAGGGCAGGGGTGGCAGCAGAGCTCTGCATCCCAGTCCCTAACAGGGTGTCGGGGACCGCCAGTTTAGGGGACATGTTCTTGGGATAATGGGAGCTGTCAGGAAGCACAAGATCAATGCCAGCCTCCCCATCAAGCCAGCTGGCCATGGAGGCCTGTAGCTCTGTGGGTATCCTTAGACCCACAGCCCAGAGCCCACACCTCCTCCCTGTGCCTGTCTCTGGGGTCCTGCTGCTCAGGGCCCTCAGCCAGCCACCCAGCCTCTGGTACTAGCTCAGGGGGCCAGGGTCCTAGAAGCAGGAGACCTGTGCTCTGCTCCCAGCACTGCCCTTAACGTGCTGGGTGACCTTGGCTTTCTGATCTATAAACAAGAATTAGACCAGTTAATCTCCCAAGGCAGAACAGAGTCTTCATTTGTTTGTTCCACATTCTTTACACATCTTCTCCGAGACAGGCCCTGTTTTGGGTGCAGGGGCAACTGAGGAGACCTAAATGAAGGCCCCTCCCCAAGACCCCCAGACTCGTGTGAAAGACAGATAGCAAACACAGGTCTTGTGGGGAGTTAACTCGAAAGTGCTTTGACACCAGCTAACCATGTGGCCTTGGATAAGGGACTTCTCACTGGGAATCAGTTTCCTTAATTCTGCAAAGTGGGGCTCACTGCACCCCTTCACAGAGGAGTTGAAGACTGAGGGTGCGTGTGTGTGTGGTGCCATGGAAGGCACCAATATTATCACCACGTGCCTGACTGAGGATGAAAATTTAACCAGCAATGATTTTGTCATTCCTGCGGTGGGCCAGGTTCACCTCCCTTCGCTGGTTTCCCCGGAAGGCCAGAAAGATCTAGCTAGAGTGGAGAAGGAAGAAGAGAGGAGAGGGGAGCCGGAGGAGGACGCTCCTGCCTCCCAGAGAGGGGAGCCGGCGAGGATCAAAATCTTCGAAGGAGGGTAAGAAGCATGTTTGCTTTCCATAGTCTGTTTCCTGTGGAGTAAGAGCCGGCGCCCGTCTGTGTTCCGTGGCAGCGAGCGTCTCACTTGGCAGGGCTGTGCCCACGGCCTTTCAGCAGACACCACCTTGGTGGGACTCTCAGGCCCGTCTGTTTAAGAACTCTGGGGGCCTCCTTGGTGGGGATGGGCGATGCTGGGTATTTGTCAAGGATGCAAAGAGGTGGCATGTGTTCCCGAAAAGTCACCTCCAGCAGCCCTCTTGGCATCCTGGTTTCCCACGGAGCATTCGGGCTCTGCCGACTAGGCTGTTTGCAGGGCTGATCGCGCACTGTATGCACCTACTGTTTACACTGGTCCCTGTTCTGACTGGCTGGGACCCAGGGCTCACTGGGTGAATAGTCTGAGTATCGTCCCTAGTTATTTACCTGTGATGCTTGTCTTTGGGAACCTAATGACCTAAACGTCTCAGAACTCACACCTTTGGGGACCCTCTGGGCTCGAGAAGGGTGCCTCGTTTCAGACGTGCTTTGTGGAAGTTTTGTGCCAGCTGTGTTCTGTGTGGCCATGTGTTTGCTCCCTAGGATTGGGGTGTGTGTGAGCAGGTCCCGTGGCGTCTGTCTCAGGGTCCTGTGTCTGTGTCCCTGGTGTGATCAGGGTGGCCATGGTACTGAAGGACAACTACCTGGAGGAAAAGTTCCCTCCGGAAGAGGACAGTCCCCATGCGCCTCGGCCAACATGGGCTGTCATGAAAGCCTCTGATTCTCCAGCATGCGCCAGCGCCTAACTCACAGGGTCTGAGTGGAAGGTGTGGGCGAGCAGAGATGGCCACACTCCCCAGGGCCACCCACTGGCACCCTCTGGTGGCACTGACCAGCAAGGGCTCTCAGAAAAGGGGGTGTTTGGAAATGTGGGAGCAGGGTTGTCACGGTGACGGGGAGGGCGTCGGGGTGGCAAACAGTCCCGAAACATGCTGCCCCGAAGACTAATTGCAGCTCCGTTGAGAAACACCAGACCAGAGGTCTTTCAGAATGCTAATCTCTTTCCATTCCAGGATGGGCGGTTTCCTCTCCTGCTGTTTGGTTAGAGCGCCCTCGTGTGTCTCCGTGTTTTCTTACCATTGGGTCCTTTAAGGCCACACAGAGAGGCTTGATCCCAGGATTGATGCGTCTGGTCACAGCGACTGGCCCCTTTGCCTCTCGCTTACAAGGCTGTCTGGGGGGCTCCGCGGGCTGCGGAGTGCCAGCTGATGGCCGAGGAGCTTGCCCCTTGGCAGCCTTCCGTGTGCAGGGAGAGGTTTGCTTCTGCCCTGAGAGGCGGGCACTGCCAGCCGGGGGGCCTGGTTCCCTGAGACCGCCTCCTGCTGCCCTCGTTCCCAGCGAAAGCCTGGGCCTCAGAAGGGCAGCTGGCAGGAGCCTCCCCGTCCAGCTACCTGCCGGGCGTCTCTGCCTACGAGGTCTGCCTGCAGCTGAGAGGGGAAAGATGAAAGCTGCGTCTCGCTCCTCTTCCACTGTCCCTTCCAGGTCGTTGCTTAGCCCCACCTGGTCTGTTTCAGAAGCTCCTTCTAAAGAGATTCTGTCATCCCTACCCCCAACGGCTGTCCCACTTACCTCTGTTCCTCCCGAGACCAGCCCCCACCTTTCCAACTCTCAGTTTCCTTGTCTGTAAAAGTGGGATAATAACATATCCTGGGGGATTTTCAGAGGACCCTGTGAGAACGGTGTAACGGCTGTGGTTCATAGGTGCTCAACAAATGGACATTGGTGCATTTTATCACTGGTATATTCAAACCTTGTATCCCTCCACGATAATCTCATTTTGTTCCTTTGGCTGTGAAAAATAGTTCAACTTGTCACATCTACTTTGAGCACATAGGGGGTTTGTGTAGTGTCGCCGGTCGGATCCTTTTCTCCCCAGCCTGGCTGTCCCATCTGGGCCCCCACTGTGCCTGCCCCCGACCCTCGCTCCTTGAGATCCCTGTACATTTACGGTTCTCTCGGGGCTGGTGTCACCCCCAGGGGTGGTTGGAAATGGAGGGGGAGGAGGAGGGTGTTAGGGTTGTCATATAACCGGGGGCCCCTTGGCATTTCGGGCATAGGGCCAGGGATGCCGATCGACCACTCAACAAACCGTACAGTCACTTGTCCCCCCAACTTGCCAAGGATGGCCCCCCCAGCCTGAAACACTGCCTAGATGCTCAGGCTGCTCAGGATAGATCCGTCTATGGGCACACCAGGGTTTTGCCTGACACTCGGTTCTTCCTGTTATTTTTGTCTTTCTTTTTAACACAATGAACATTTCAATTTCACCGCAGTACGTGTTTGAGAAGGGTCTGCAATGGAGCTCTGTTCCTCGGATCCACTGAGGGATCCAGGCCCATGGAGGCCAAGAGAAGAAGGAAAGAGAAGAGAACTGTGCACTGGCTCTTAAGGCTTCCGCCCCAAGAGCCTCTGGTCCCATTTATTGTCCAGAGCAAGTCACACGGCCTCACCTAACTCCACAGGAGTAGGGAAGTGCAGTCCCGCCTTGTGCTTGGGAAAACCAGGAATATTTGGTAGGCAGTGCGAGTGACTGCTCCGGTGGGTTTAATGTACATCTGCTGTGTTTGCTCAACAATGTTTTCGAGACGTAGCCATGTTGATGCACATAGATCTAGTTCGTAACGATTCAATAAGCCAGAGGCAAAAGAGTAAACGCTGTGTGAGTCCAACATCTGGGTCTTTTTGTCACTAGTTAATCCCTCCTTACTCTTTTTCTAGACATCCAGTCCTGTAATTGATCAATTCACCAATCCATCAGGGAGGATCTATTTAATCAGTGCCGGATGGGTGCTCTGTGCCAGAAGATGCAGTGACCCAAAGGGGTTAGCTGTCATCCTGCCTTCAAGGTGCTTGGGGACCGTGCCAAGGCCAACACAAGGCCCAGTGCTGAGGTGGGAGCAGCCAGGGCTGAGACTGTCACAGCTACGAGAGGGATGCCTGGGGGCTGGGGTAGCCAGAGAGGGCTTGCTGGAGAGGGCAGGGCCAGGCCTGGAAGGACGGGTAGGACTCAGACCGGTGGAGAAGGAGGGTAGGCTGGTCAGCAGTCTTGGCGTGAGGGGAACTCAGGGACCCAATCGCTGGGACTCATTTCTTCTTGCCTGGGCATTCTCCCTCGCTGATGTCATCCGTTTCCCTGGCTTCAAACCGCACCGCTGTGCAGTGGCTACACATGGGTCTCCAGCTAGAGGCCCTCACCCCTGAGCTGCAGACCGTTGGTTTTGATGCTCCTGGGCATCTGTGCCCGGGAGACGTACGGCACCTCAAGCTCAGCCTGTGCCAGCCCAGCCCTCCACCTCAGCACCAGCGTCTCCTTCCACATCTGGATCTCAGATGACCTCTCGAGCCCTTCAACTCAAAACCTTAGTGTCATCTCGGACACCTTCTTCCCCCCTCCCAAATAGTCCCCAAGTTCTGGTGTCCACACCAAGTAGTCAGTGACCCAACGTGGTCTCTCCTTACCCCCTCGGCCACCGCACTGGCTGCCCTCTCTCCTGGCCTTCGATGTCAGTGCCACTGGGCATCTTTAAACGTGGTTCTGCCTGTGGCGTGCCTCCACTCCGGAGCCCTCTGTGGCTGCCTTACCTGCAGGATCCAGTTTAAACTCAGCCTGGCAGTCCTGGCCCCACAGCCTGGCCCGCTCCTGTTGGACCTCACCTTCTGCTGCCTGCTGGGCCCTGCCCTTTGCCAAGTCCTACCCAGCCTCAGAAGCCAGTAATCAGCCCCCCACCCCAACTACCCTCCCAGACCCCTCCTCCCACTGGAGTTCTTGTGTTACTTCTGTCATAACACCGGTGCTAAAATCCATTCCTGTCTCTCCCGAGTCCCTTCTTGACTCGGGTCCTGGTGCGATGCTTTGCACACACTGTGCACTGACCCCTGTGTATTGCACCGATTTCCTGGCACAGGGTCCCCTCTGCATCCCCATCACGTCCAGGCCTGAACAAGGCCTGCATTTCCCAGGCAGCTGCTGGGAGTGCCCACCAGGAAAGAGCTGGCTCCTCAGCCAGCACCCTTGCATCCGCCTTGGTGGTTTAGAAGGGCTCTTTTGTTAAGCAGTGTTGTTTTCACACATACAAAGTTATATTGTTCCTTGAGGGTAGTGACTGTATTGTCCTAGCTCGAGTTCACTTGTTGCAAGGAAAGCTGGGAACTCCTTGCAATGGGCTGGCGGGGACAAGGAAGAGATCGGAATTGACAGGAGCTACCGGCTGCTGAAAGTGGTCGCACAAGCCCAGCGGGGGCGGGTTGTGGTGCTTAGGTCCGAAGGGAATGATGAGGTCAGACAGTACGATCCAGGGAGGCCAGGCCCAGCTGGGGTGGGGGTACTCAGAAAGGTGGCCATGGGCAGGGGAGGGAGTGGCTCGGGTTTAGAGGGGCAGCCCCGCCTCAGCTGGGAGCTGGAGTGCAGGGCAGTCGGGCAGACGCCCAGTTGTTGGCTGGGCCAGTGGGAGTGGGGTGGGGTGACTCACGGGCATGCACTTGCCCAGGGCTGCCCCCGGCCAGCAGGCCTTTGGCCGAAGGAGTCCGTGCCGGACCCTGCCCGCTGCAAGACTCAGCCGCCACACCTCGTGTAGGAGGGCAGTGGGTCCCACCCCCTCACCACCCCAGCGCCGCTCTCCTGGACCACGCAGAGTAGCACACCCACGCGTAAGGTTTCCGCCTTAACAACGCTCCTTTGACTGAAAGGCCATATTGCCAGATTCTTCTGTTCCCTTAAAGAAAAACTCACAAGGAGTCGACTGTGCTGCCCACCCCCGTCTTTCCTCCCATCCTGCCTCAGAGCCAGTCTAGTGTGGCCTCCTCACACCTCAGAAGCTGCTCTCGTCCAGGTCAGCGGTGGCCTCCACCTTGTAGAAGCCAGTGGTCACTTCTCACTTCTCTTCTTTCCTGACCTGCCGTCAGCATTTGACACGGTTGGTCCCTCACTCAGCCCACACCACTTGGTTTCCAGGACACTGTCTTCCTTGACCTTCCTCCTCCGGGGCCGGCTGCGCTTTCTAATGGCCTTTGGTGATTGCCGTCACCTCCCGATCTCTGGACAGTGCGGCCCCACGGGCCTCAGCCCTGGGCTCCTGTCTCCTCCTCTAAACTCGCCCCCGAGGTGACCTGCGCTCCATCTACAGGCTGATGACCCAGACTCCTCTCTCCATGGACGTCTGCCCCGAGCTCTGTGTCACGTCACGTGTCCAGCTATGCATGACGCTCATCCTTAGTGCACCGCACGTGGAATGCTGAAGAACTGTGACTCAGGACCCTGACATTCCTTAAAGAACTTACTTTAAAAGTTTACTTAATTCAGTATTGCTGCATTTGGAAGTATTATATTTTTAACAATTGTACTTTTCTATGTCATGTATTTTCATTAGCTGAATTTATTTTTATTCAAGTCTGAAGAGTTCATGCAGTGTACCCAGCACGTGTTGTTCGATGGTGTAGCTGTAATTTTAAAAGCGTGCGCGTGCGTGTGTGTGTTTCATGCAATAGTAGCTTGGAGAGAATAGTTTTAATTTTTAAAAAATTAGGGATCATTTTCTTTTCTAACAGTTTTTCAGAAATCCATTTCTTCTTGGAATTTGAGACCTGGAAGTGTAACAGATTTTTCAGCCTAAATGTCTGCTCTGCCTAGTCCCATCTTGCAGCAAACTTCAGATTTAAAATTACGTCTTTAGGGGTATTTGTTACCTCTGTGTATTTGTTGAGGAGCGAATTGATTAAACTATGAATTAAATAAATAGTAATGAGTTGGAGCCTTTTGGATGGGTATAAAGAACAAACTCTTTAGTAAACCACTCTTAAAAGCCAAACTGGAACAAAAGCTACATACCACGGAAGGGTTGGGAGTGTGGAGGCTAGAAAACGTCTAACTGGCAGGAAAACTGTGTCTGTCACCCCACACTTGCTGCATGCTGCATGTGTCTTTAGAAGTCTTTTTTTGAGACAGAATCTCCCTCTGTCACCTGGGCTACTGTGCTGTGGCATCATCATAGCTCACTGCAACCTCAAACTCTTGAGCTCAAGTGATCCTCCTGCCTCAGCCTCCTGAGTAACTGGGACTACAGGTGCACGCCACCACGCCTGGCTAATTTTTTCTATTTTTAGTAGAGACACTCTTGCTCAGGCTGGTCTTGAACTCCTGGCCTCAAGTGATCCTCCTGCCTTGGCCTCACAGAGTGCTAGGATTACAGGCATGAGCCACCATACCCGGACTGTTTGGAAGTCTTTTAAGTGGTCAAAGTAGGGGAAAGGCATGTTTTGAAGGAAGCAAAATCAATCATTCAGTTAAGCAAGATGAACACTGGGCATAGGCAATTTCATTTTCTAGATGTTTGCCCAGAGCCACTCTGTCTCACATCCATCATCAAATCTTATCAACTTAGGCTTGAACCATATCTGGAATCTGCCCATTTTTTCCCCACCTCTAGGTCAAGGCACTGGCAGCTGTCATCTAGATGACCAGAGTGTCCCCCTACAATTTCCTGGTGCCACTTTTCCCACTACAGTGTGTTCTCAGCCCAACAACTAGCAATCCTGTTAACATCCTCACATTCCATCACTCCTGCTCTGTGCCCTCCGAAGCCCTCGTGGGGCCTGCATGTGCTGGCCCCAGCTCCTCCCTAACTACTGCCTGCAGCTCTCCCCCTGCTCCCCAGGCTCGAGTCAGTGGTCTCTTTGCTCTTTGTAAGACACGCTTCTGCCTCAGGGCCTTTGCACTTGCTGTGTGCTCTGCCTGGAGCACTTTTTCCAGAGCGTCCCATGTCCCCTCACTTCCCACAGTCACCCTCAGTGAAGCCTTCCCAGCCACCCTCTATGAATTCACGCATTCCTTATCCCCGTCCCTTCCCTGCTTTATTTTTCTCCATATATTCACTATTATGTTTCTGTTTCTTCCCCCAGACCATTAGCTCTGTGAGAGGGCAGGGACTGTATTTCATTCATCACTGTATCCCCAGTGCTGAGAATAGTGCCAGAGAAAGTGTTTATTCAATGAAGGACTCTTCCTCCAACATGGAAGAGTCGGGATTGACTGAGATCTCAGGTGAGGGGGCAGGTCCCTGAGCTCAGCAGCTCTTAGACTCTGAGAGACAGATTGAGGCTCTGGGTAGCAGGAAGGGGCAAGGACACAGACAGGGCCAAGCCGGGCCAGGCAGGACCCATCCATCAGCCTGAAATCAGGCTCAGTCTGGGGAAGGCGAAGCCAGGTGGCCTCCACTGTGGGAGGAGTCTGGGGTGGACGCCAAGGGCTCTTGCTTGCTCACCATTCTTCTTTAAAATTTTTTCTTTTTAATTATTGTGGGTATATAATAGTTGTATATATATTTTGTATGTTTATAGCATACATGTGACATTTTGATACAGGCATATATAATGTGTATTATCAGGATAATTTGATTATCTGTCACCTCAGGCATTTATCATTTCCTTGTATTAGGAACATTCCAGTTCCACTCTTACAGTTATTTTAACATATACCCTAACTTATTGTTGATTATAGTCACTTCGTTGTGCTATCAAATATTGTTCATTCTATCTAACTGCAACTATATTTTTGTACCCATTAACCATCCTCACTTTATCCCCCGCTCCCTGCTACCATTCCCAGCCTCTGGTAACCATCATTCTACTCTCTGTCTCCATGAGATCAATTTTTATATTTTGCTCCCACATGGGTGAGAACATGTGAGATTTGTCTTTCTGTGCTTGGCTTACTTCACTTAACATCATGTTCTCCAGTTCCATCCATGTTGTTGCAGATGACAGGATTTCATTCTTTTTTATGACTCTGTAATACTCCATTGTGTATATGTACCACAATTTCTTTATCCATTCATCCATTAATGGGCACTTAGGTTAATTCCAAATCTTGGCTATTGTGAAAAGTGCTGCAATAAACATGGGAGTAAAGACATCTTTTCTATATACTGATTTCCTTTCTTTTGGATATATACCCAGCAATGGGATTGCTGGGTCATATGGTAGTTCTATTTTCAGTTTTTTCCATACTGTTCTCCATAATGATTGTACTAATTTACATTCCCCACCAACAGTGTACAAGGGTTCCCCTTTCTCCACATCATCACCAGCATTCATTATTATAGTACCTGTCTTTTTAATAAAAGCCATTTTAATTGGGGTGAGATGAATATCTCATTGTATTATAGTTTTGATTTGCATTTCTCTGGTGACTAATAATGTTGAGCATTTTTACATATACCTGTTGGCCATTTGTATGTCTTCTTTTGAGAAATATCTATTCAGACCTTTTTCCCATTTTAATTGGATTATTTGATTTTTTTTCCCTATCGAGTTGTTGAAGCTTCTTATGTATTCTAGTTATTAATCCCTTGCCAGATGGGTAGTTTGCAAATATTTTCTCCCATTCTGTGGGTTGTCTCTTCACTTTGTTGATTGTTTCCTTTGCTATGCAGAAACTTTTTAGCTTGCTATGATCCCATTTGTCCAATTTTGATTTGGTCACCTATGCTTTGGGGTATTACTCAAGAAGTCCTTGCCCAGACCAATGTCTTGAAGAATTTCTCCAAAGTTTTCTTTTAGTGGTTTCATAGTTTCATGTCTTAGAATTAAGTCTTTAATCCATTTCAATTTGATTTTTGTACGTAGTGAGAGATAAGGATCTAGCTTCATTCTTCTGCATATGGATATCCAGTTTTCCCAGCATCATTTATCAAAGAGACTGTCCTTTCCCCAATGTATATTCTTGACACCTTTGTTGAAGATGAGTTCACTATAGATGTGTAGATTTATTTCTAGGTTCTCTATTCTGTTCCATTAGTCTATGTGTATGTTTTCATGCCAGTACCATGCTGTTTTGGTTACTACAGCTCTGGAGTATAATTTGAAGTCAGGTAATACGATTCCTCCAGTTTTGTTCTTTTTGCTCAGGATGGCTTTGGCTATTCTGGGTCTTTTATGGTTCCATATAAACTTTAGGATTACTTCTTTCCATTTCTGTGAAGATGCCATTGATATTTTGATGGGGATCGCTTGCTGACCACCCTGCCCTGCAAGTGTTAAAGGTAAAAATGAAATACGTGATGCCGAAGAGGGCTGGCTCATGGGCTGCCAGCTCCCTGGCGAGGGCCTGCACTGAGCAGAGCCCTTCGTTCTCTTCCTAGAGAAGAAGAAGCTCTTAGACCCAGAGAGGACTGGTCCTGGGCTCCCAGCTCTGGATGGGGACTGTTCTTCTCCCTGAGTGGGTCGCAGCTGTTGGGGCCCTGCCTTCTTCCTGAGACTCGGTGCCTGGCTCAGTCTTTAATTCTCAGGTTTCTCCCTGGCTATGTAGATGAGTAGCTCTGAGCATGGCCCGGTGGGCTGGGGAGTGAACTGTCCAGCCTTCATCACATGAGCCCACGCTGGGTTTTGTCCTTTTTTTATGCCCCCAAATCCTACTGCTCCATCTCTCATAGGGACTAGGACCAGGGCAGTGGGGAGAGTGGGATACCAAGAGTCCAGGTGAGACCTCCAGTGGCTGGGACCAGGGATGGGACAGTGAGGATGACAAAGGAGAAACAGGACTCTGATAAATATGGGGTGAGAAAGATAAGGCTGGACTTGAGGATGACCACCACGTTTCTGGCCCGAGTAACCGCTGGATGGATGGTGGCACCATTTATGGGACAAGGAGGGACGGAGGAGGGGAGTGAGAAGCAGGTTTGGGGAAGGGGAGATCCAAACGTGGTGGACATGTAAATTTTGAGGTGCCAGTCCAAGTGGAGATGGTCAGGGAAGCATTTGGCCACTGGACAGATGAACCTGGCAGTCAGAAGAGAGGCCTGAGGTAGAAATACAGTTTGGGGAGTTGTCAATAGGTAGATGCAATTTAGGGCTGTGGGACAAGATGGGGTCACCTGGGGAGATGGAAAAGAGAGAAAAGAAAAGGGCATGCAGAACTGGGCCCTGAGGATGGGTGGAGACACAGCTGTAAAAGAGATTGAGAAGGAAAAGCCAGAGAAGCAGGAGGAGACCCAGCAGAGTGTGACGTCCTAGGAGGCAAAATCAGGGAATATGCAAGAAGGGCACACCCAGCTGGGGGAGGACAGGCACGTGTCTGTCCGATAGGGCCCTGTGAGGGTCACAATGATTTCGATGGGAGTTGTTTCCATGATGATGGAATTGCGAAGGCGTGAGCTGAAATGAGGCATGGACGTGGTGTGTGTAAACCCCTGTCCTAAGAGGCTGGCTCTGGAGGGAAGCCGTGGAAATGGGGGAGGTGGCGCGCAGGGAGTGTGAGGTCAAGGGGGTGGGTGTTTGACCTGAGAGGTCTTCATGCGTGTGTGCGCTGCTTGGAATGATTGACAGCAAGGGGCAGGTGACAGTGCCGGGGAGAAGGGCAGAGTGCAGGAGCAAAGCCCCAGGGAAGGTGTGGGAGTGGCCCAAGGCACTGATGAGAAGGGGGCAGGGAAGATGCTG